>NW_003205862.1:0-1342 GCF_000006405.1 Perkinsus marinus ATCC 50983
TTCGCAGAGAGGGCTCTCATCCTTGCCACGTGCTCCGGCATTTTATGGGTTTGCTCCCACTCTCAGTATACTTGTGCTTCTTTAGGCACAGGTAGAGTCTCCAGATGCTGTATCTAACTGATCGTCTTCTTGTTTGTTTTGTTTAGAGATTAAACCGGCGAGTTGACATGCCCATAACCCTAGGTTCTATCTCTGCACCTTATATTTGCGATCATTTTCAGAACTCCTGATCACTCAAGGACCTTAAGCTCTTTCTCTTCACCTTAAGTTTAGGGCTTTCTTAAGAATCCCTTTCCCTTAGTAGTAGTAGCAGTAGTGCTCGCTCAATAACAGTCCTGCCCTACGTCATCATCATCACTGCTTAACGTTGTTGTTGTTGTCTCAATGTCATACTACCATTCAGAGGCAGCACACGAGAGTAGTAGCTATTATATCAATAGTGCTGATTCCTTCTATATCAATGATTCTCGGGCATTACAGAAAGAGGTACTTTCACTGACTTATGTTGTTATTATGACTATGAGGATAGATACGTGATGTGAATTATTATATAACGAGCATAAGGAGACGATTAGATGATTATGATGATGGTGATATTAGTGATGTTAGGAGTATGATTGATAAAGCTGTTGTCCTAACATCATCGGCCCAAAGGGATATTACTCAGTAATATATGTATACTACTGCTGCTACTGCTGATAATAATGAGGGTTGCAGGTTTAAGGAATATGTTTCTAATGCACCTACACCACAGGATGCTATGAATCGACAACAAATGTTGAATAAGTTTACTACTAGTATATCGAATATGGCTGAAGAGTTAGAAGATATAGTTAAGAAGTATGCTAGCATGAAAAAAGAAATAAGTGCTGTTAGTCGCCAGCAATATAGTAAAAGACAACAAGATAAGCAACATACTTGTGGTAGTAGTGGGACATGGTATATTAGGAGTATACTCAAGATGTTGTTCAGGATCCAGTACATCATCATCATCAACAGCAACATCTAGGAGTTCATATCATCCCACGCTTTCGCAGAAGAATACTGTAATATGATGTATATGATAATGTGATAATGATGATAATATTAGGGTGAAGATACGAGAATAGCAACGAAGAAGAGCGAGATGCATAACATCAGTGGAGACCATCACCATAAGGTTATAGATCACTACTATGATAGAAGTATTAATATTATTATCACTTATTCATCCTAGTTACGCATTACTCCTTCTACTTCTACTACTGCAGCATTGTTACCAAACCTGATGACTACACAACGACAAGAAGTAGAGATGAATATAGATGGTGATATAGAAGACGGATTATCTAGAGATAAACTT
>NW_003203693.1:0-899 GCF_000006405.1 Perkinsus marinus ATCC 50983
AGTTCCTGATTGCTCTGATATTGGCCTCGTTGCTCATTCGGATGGAGATGTACGAAGCGATCTCAGCGTCTTGAGCATTGGTTTCATCTGCAGGTTATCTTCCACAGTGTGACGGATGCGATTCTCGGGTCCATAGGGTTGCGGGATATCGGACAGTATTATCCCGACACAGACCCGGAATGGTAAGAGATCCTTGGTAGGATATCAAGGTCGTCGGAACCAGCCTGCTTCAGGGAAGGCCAGTCATCAGACAAGTTCCTACATGATACATTGAAAAGGGCCTCAGCCTTGGGCTTTCGGGTGATAAGTATAGATGTCACGCTAGTGCTGGAGCGTCCCAAAGTGGGGAAGGTCATGCCGGCAGTGGTGGAGAACTTGCGGAAAGCGATCAACGATAATCGGGTAAACCGAAAACGAGGATTGAGAGGCACTTCTTCGATCTACTCATCTTCGTACTCGATAGTATGGTCTGCACTTTGGGCCCTCGATTTTCGCTTTCCCTATTCTCTCATCTTTGGTAGGTTTCGGTGAATGTTAAGGCTCGTACGTCAGAGAAGCTCAATGCTGCTGGTGAAGGGAAGTCTGTGGAGGCTCATGCTGTGGTAAGGCATTGCTGGGAGTGGGTTGATGAGGTTGGGAGGTTCCTTAATTCAACTTGGAGAGTCTCGGTTGAATTTTGTTGCTATCTTGGTAACATCTGACTTTCAGGTGCTACTTTATAAAGACAGATAACACAATTAACAGCCTCGACAGTCGGTGCGCAATCTTCAGTCTCCGACGTGTTGTCATCGCGTTGCAGTCAATTCACCTCGTTCGGATCATCGAAGCGTAGCTCGTGGAATACCGACCGAGTAGTTGTCAATAGCGATAGTCCGTAAGTGGACAGATCGTATGCTAAG
>NW_003204069.1:0-1010 GCF_000006405.1 Perkinsus marinus ATCC 50983
CACCATAAATTTCTGGTCTGGTACGAGAACCAGGAGCAGGATGGCCCATTCTGTGAACGGGACAGGAAAATTATTGATTCATATACTTAATCTGTGCGTCACTTTAGCTTAGTGGTAGAGCGTCTGCTGTGTAAGCAGAAGGTCGTCAGTTTAATCCTGGCAACGGGCTTACAGCAGCTTTAGGCTCTTGTCGGGTATGAGGAGCAGGAGCAGGTTTGCTCACTCCGCAAAGGATACAGAAAGATTGTTGATTTATGTACTTATTCTCTGCGTCACTTTAGCTTAGTGGCAGAGCGTCGGCTCTGTGAGCTGAAGGTCGTCAGTCCAATCCTGACAAGTGGCTTATAGCACCATAAATTTCTGGTCTGGTACGAGAAGCAGGAGCAGGATGGCCCATTCTGTGAAGGGGACAGGAAAATTATTGATTCATATAGTTACTGTGTGTGCCACTTTAGCTTAGTGGTAGAGCGTCTGCTTCGTAAGCAGAAGGTCGTCAGTTCAATCCTGGCAAGTGGCTTACAGCAGCATTAGGCTCTAGTCGGGTATGAGGAGCAGGAGCAGGTTTGCTCACTCCGCAAAGGATACAGAAAGATTGTTGATTTATGTACTTATTCTCTGCGTCACTTTAGCTTAGTGGCAGAGCGTCGGCTCTGTGAGCAGAAGGTCGTCAGTCCAATCCTGACAAGTGGCTTATAGCACCATAAATTTCTGGTCTGGTACGAGAAGCAGGAGCAGGATGGCCCATTCTGTGAAGGGGACAGGAAAATTATTGATTCATATAGTTACTGTGTGTGCCACTTTAGCTTAGTGGTAGAGCGTCTGCTTCGTAAGCAGAAGGTCGTCAGTTCAATCCTGGCAAGTGGCTTACAGCAGCATTAGGCTCTAGTCGGGTATGAGGAGCAGGAGCAGGTTTGCTCACTCCGCAAAGGATACAGGAAGATTATTGATTTATGCAGTTATCTTGTGCGTCACTTTAGCTTAGTGGCAGAGCGTCTGCTTGTAAGCAGAAG
>NW_003201531.1:0-1012 GCF_000006405.1 Perkinsus marinus ATCC 50983
GGGTAAACCATCTACACGGCAAAAGCTCCTATTAGGGGTGATAGCGGCAGCGTTGGTTACTCATGAGATCTGGGAGGATATGAAAAAGGACAACGCCGTAGAGGGTGGCTCAGGGAGTGCCATGGACGGCGGTGATAGTCGCGATTCACTAACATTAGAGCGGATGCAACGGGGTGGAGAGGCCATGCCTGCTCCACCAGCGCTGTTGAAGGCACCAGTACACATGTCATTCCTGCCTATGTGGCAAGTCATACCTTGGCCATCTAAGGGAGTACACCTCCCTCCTGTTACAACACCTCCCGATAAGGTCTCCATACCTGGGGATGTCCTCGATCGGGGGCTGCATGCCTCACGTGAGGTTCTTACCCAACTTGATTGTACCGAGGGTATACAGAGTAGCACAGTGGGGGAAGACTACGCAGCCGCTCGGCCTGTAGATAATGTAGAAGGATCTAGCTATAGAGGGCTCAAGGAGGAGTTTGATATACCCAGTGATATGGCCTTACCTCCTCGAGTCCACTCCCTGCTCGATGACGTATTGTCATTAGTGTCTGATGAGATGGCTACTGACCCTGATGTCTATCTCCCTTCGCATGGGTGGCAACGTTTCAAACATCTCGAGAAGGATGGTCAATACACTTGTACGATATGGCGTAAGGAGCTGCTGACTACAGGAGGGAAGAGTCCGACGGCACAATGGATGATGACTGGCGATATTGCAGTTACCCCCGCTCAGTTCCATGCCCTTAATGTTGACATAGACAATAGGGCATCATGGGATTCTACGTTCGAAGGGGCGAGAAAGGAGGACGAGAAGGAAGATGATGGTAGCAGTACGTTGGTATGGAAGGCTAAATGGCCATGGCCTTTCTCTTCTAGGCTCTATAGGTATCGCCAGATTCCTCTTGTACTTCCTAATGATGATACTCGTGCTATGCTTTCACTTGGTTTACCACCAGAGGGAGGCCCGGGCGAGAAGGATGATAGCTTGGTTTCGTGTTACTGACTATAT
>NW_003215094.1:0-1144 GCF_000006405.1 Perkinsus marinus ATCC 50983
AAATCATGATGCATCTAATTCCAAGTCCACTATCAGCAGCAGCAACAGGATTCTCAGCATGCTGTCAACATCGGTCACACTGGCTCCTCCAATCTCATCGTAGTATAGCTGAGCTACAATCTTGAATCTAACTAATAAGAGAAGGAGAACGACAGCTTGCAGCTGCTACTCCTTTTAATATCGGCTTACTTTGCTGAGAACGTTCAGACACCTCGATGCTCACAGCCTCCCCACATACCCACTGACTACTGAGAGATTTTCATAAGGACCTCGGCTTGTCCGCAATAGTGATCATTCACTGTTAAGTAGCGATAGATCAAGATACCCTCTCGATACCCTTAGTATGGTGGTGTCCACCACTACTATCAACGCAACTCGAAAATATGCACTCATACACTATCAAGACGTCATGCAGTGCCGCTACCTGGGCTGTATGAAAATGCGGTTCACCGAACATGTCGAAGCTTCATTTTACGTAAGGCTACGTACTCGGACTGAAAGTAGTCTCAGCGTTAATCGCTTCAATGGTAGTAGCCGGGGCCTCGGTGATGACCTCGGCCGTGGTGGCGACAGCGGTAGCCGGGGCCTCGGTGATGACCTCGGCCGTGGTGGCGACAGCGGTAGCCGGGGCCTCGGTGATGACCTCGGCCGTGGTGGCGACAGCGGTAGCCGGGGCCTCGGTGATGACCTCGGCCGTGGTGGCGACAGCGGTAGCCGGGGCCTCGGTGATGACCTCGGCCGTGGTGGCGACAGCGGTAGCCGTAACTGGAGAATCCGTGGTCGCTGAGGCATCGGTGGCCTCCTCAGCAGTAGTGGAAACAGGGATCTCATCAGTGGCGGTAGCTGCAGTAGTGGTGGCTACTTCATCGGTTACAATGGCGGTACTGGTTATTTCGGTGGTGTCAACAGCAATAGAAGCGGCCGTACTAGTTTCCTCGATGACGTCTGTAGTGCTTTCTTGAACCACAGGAGTCTCTGTGACCTCATCGGTGGTTTCACCAGAAGTAGTGGTAACTGGATCAACCTCGCATGTGCATGGCGCATTGGATGAATGACAGAGGCTGGGTTTAGCCCAGTACTTGCAATAGGAGCCGGGGGTATCCGAAAGCACACCAGCATCACAGTTACGGGGAGCTTCAGTCGT
>NW_003215492.1:0-1907 GCF_000006405.1 Perkinsus marinus ATCC 50983
CTTGCACCAGCCCCACTCGTTCTGAGTACCGTCCAACTCCTCAACCATAAACTTATCAATACCGGCCTGATCGGTAACGTCCTTGCCGATGATAGCGGGGGCAATGACCTTCTCGACGTTGGCGACAGCCTTGAGGACACCCTTACCCTGATAACGGGCCTTATCACCATCACGGAGCTCAAGAGCCTCGAACTCGCCAGTGGAAGCACCAGAGGGGCAGGCAGCGCGGAACATGCCGTCCTTAGTGGTAAGATCAACCTCAACGGTCGGGTTGCCACGAGAATCGAGGATCTCACGGGCCTTAATGGAGATAATAGTCGACATTATTATTGAATAGAAGAAATATCAATCGAAACTGCAATGAGATAATATAGACAATACAACACTACAATGATATGCTCTAACATTCTATGATACGAAGCTGCTGAATGGACGAACATCCGCTGCAGCTGAGGTCAATAACCTTTAGCTCGCTTAATAAGCGGCGACGGCGAATGTGTAGATGGCAAGAGTGTTGTGACTATTCTGACTAGGATGATGTGGCTTATGGGAATTCAATAGAGTTGAGATGCTCCGGTGCGCCATAGGCAACCGAGTTGATTAAGGTTGAGTCGCCTCAATTGTGTCCTCGATTACTCTCATGGTTACACATTTCTCTCTCTGATCCATGACGATCAACGGCAGTTGCAACTAAATGTGCCGAACAAATACTAATAGCCGTGATAACGGCTTCCACCATTGAAGTTCAATGGGACATGCTCGCCAAAGTCGTACACAACCAACATACGAACAGTCCTCTCTAGACTGCCGAGGTCAGACTAGGGAGACCTCTAGCAAACCACCCCTGCGAGAGAGACAGCACACACAATACATGCCTGCAGCAGTAGGGTGGCAAGTTCCATCCTGGGAAGGAATGATCTACTGATGATGACTGCAAAATGTGAGTTCAACCGAAATATCGAGCATGTGAGTTATTCTTCAAGTTACTTGAATCAAGTAACGGTGACATTTTAGTTCGAGGGGAGTCGATCCTCTTTATTTATGGCAGCAAATATCAGCTGATGCCCACTACTTACTGAGTAGTACTCAGAGACAACTCAGGTGTTCGCTGGTGTTGCCATAAGCGTGATCCCTATGTTACTATGTACTGCGTAGTATACAAGGCGGGTGTATGCACTTGCCCGGTGCTCTAGCGGCCGCTCAATTTCCGATCCTTTTCGAAAACTAAACGCTTGTGAGCGTGCTGATTTGTTACCAACTACCCCACTATTCGCATCCTCTTTTTACTGAGCTCGATACTCTGGCGCAACTCGGAGAACATACTAGAGTTACTCCAGTAAAGTAGCGTACTCTGGAACTATCTTCCCGTGTGTTGGGACCCATCCAAGTGACAGCCTACAACTCCAGCAACATTGAAGGTAATGAGATGTCCCACAAGGCTATTTGTCTGAGCTCTTAAGTCACTTCCATTGCTTCATTCGCTATAACTCAACATCGGATGATAACGACACAAAATTGAGTACTATGGTCGAGGGCTCAGCTCGAGCCGAACCTTCCCTTCAAATGACGCAGAAACCCAACACTGCTGAAGGCCTCGAGTCAAAACTGAATCCTTCATGAGCTGAACTAGCACTTGTGATAAACGAGCGAGTTCCCTGAGGCACTCGATTGGAGAACTTCCATCGGGAACCAGCCACATGGCAAGTCTCGATTGCTGGAACACATTTGTTAAACAGTTTAACGATTGTGCTTCAGGAACCGAAACCCGCGGTTTGACTGGAACCGGATAGCCGACGATTGATGGAGCTTGCTGGACGAATAGAAGCCCAGTAGAAGAGCGGATATTCAGAGCTGCTTACCACGCTCATGAGCCATCACACTGACGCGCGGAAAACTCGGGGGCATCT
>NW_003202521.1:0-1247 GCF_000006405.1 Perkinsus marinus ATCC 50983
AAGCATGCCCCCGTCACACAGAGCGACGTCGGCCGAGTCCCTGGGCCGCACACAGCGGTCTCTGGGACTATCTCATGGGAGTCCATGTCACGCCACTCGATATCCGTCCCTTCAGCGGAGGCCCCACCAATCACAACTCTAAAGGGAACACCATAGCCACAACGCGACAAGACCTCGATGATGCCCCGACGAACTCACCTGTCAGCCCGCGGTATGATACCGACTTTCCGGCCCACCGTCGCACCAGTGAGGACCGAGTCACCAGTAATCATGACACTATCGATACCACCAGCCTTGAGGCACTCAATGTGGCGTTTGGAGTCCGGCTTGAGCTCATTGCGGAACAGCAGCAGTCCCAACAAAGACAGGCCCGACTCCAACTCCTGACGAGAGGCCGATCGACCTGATTATACATACAGAAGATTATTCCATCCATACCACAACAGCCCCACCTTTCGACCCCCCACTGAGCTTCCGAGCAGCAATAGCCAGCACATAGCACCCTTCAGCAGCGTACTGCTCGGCCGCCGAGACCACGAGGCCTTCGAAGACCTCACGAGTATCCGATCCTGCACTCTCCTCCCCACGATGGAAGTTGCACCTACACTCGCCCCGTCCAGCACTGCGATCAAAGCGCTACCGCCTCCAACCAGAGGCTCAAAGACCCCTTGGTACCCTTACCTCGACAGGACAGCCTCATGGGAGCCCTTGCAGAAGACGTAGGCCTCCCCACTCTCCATATTCTGTATCACCACACTCATGGTCATAGTGTGGTGATCGAAGGCATTCTGCTTCAACACCTCCCACTTGCCCAAGCCTGCCCCACCACTACCGACCCACCAACCTCCCGACACCTCCCACCTGCCGGCTCCTCTACGATGGACATATCGCTGTTGTAGACCCAACCCAGCGACATCGCTGCTTCTACCATGCGCAACTCGACCTATCAAACACGCCTCTAGCCGACACAGATAAGTGAGCACCCACCTGATGCCCAACACGCTGCTTAGCTCCGACGACGCTGACCGTGTGGGTGAGAGCCAGACCAGGACCAAGTAGGCCTTCCATCCCACTCGTCGGAGGTCCTCCAGAGAACGATAGCAACTTTGGTTGGGCAGTGGGCCTCCATATGAACTCATCACAGACAGCACCAACCCGCCACTTACTTGTGGGCATCCACTCTAACGATCCCTACGAAGTCGAGACCAGTCTTGGTCAGAGTTCCCGTCTTATCGAAACACATTTGG
>NW_003209456.1:0-1836 GCF_000006405.1 Perkinsus marinus ATCC 50983
CTCAGAGATGACTTCACAACATCGCCGGCATTCGAAGCGGTCGTACATCGACATTTCAACGCGAGTGGGCGAAAAAACTATGCAACGATCACAATAAGATTCACGCTTCTTAGACATATGAGGTTTTCATATTACTCCTCAGGGCGATGAAGATGCTAATCATCCTCAGCCACTGTAGCGCTCGCGGTTACTTATTCTGTTTAGAAGAAGACTGCACCAGGACCAGATTAAGGCATTTTCAAGATGGATTCTACTCATAAGCTAGGATGCGTCGCCGATGATTTGCACGCGAATACAAACACCCTAAGCCTCCGTGGAGAATAAACATAAACTATAAGAGGCACAGTGCTGTATGGCTCTTCCCAAGGTTGTGCATGGTACATCTACCTACAGCACAGTTATCGTACTCTTCAGTGGTGACACGGCAATGGCTTGGATACGGGGCATCGCAGCATTCAGCTCGATCATTACTCCCCAGCACTCGAAAATCAGCAACTTGGCGGACTCAACGTGCAGCGTGGAAGTTCGAAACAACTGCCACAGACTGCAGCTGGAAACCTGCGGTGCTCATCAGCATCTAGTTGCACCTCATGGGGGAAGAGCACGCTCCACCGAATACCGCAGTTATCAATGTCAGATACCGACATGTGCAGCTTGCGCATGGGCAAACTCGACCGCCAGAGGGCTAGTTTAGGCCTTAAGCTTCACCAGGACAATCAGGAAGGTCTCATGCTTCAAGATCCTCCTTCACGGCTCGTTCACCATCATATGAACAACAGTTTTCAGAAGACTTGCAAGGGCCAGCCGCCGATTCAAAAGGCCTCATTCCACACTGTGGAACGCCAACCGCTGATGCTCCCATCACCCGTCTCCATCCCCAATCGAAACTCACCAACTTTCGACAGTAATCAAGCCGCGGCTTTCACGAGCAATGCCTCCATCAGAGCCTTTCGACGATAACTATATGCTATTAGTGCAAGCCCCAAAATACTCGGAGGAAGAGACCGTCGAGTAGAATGCCATAGGCGTTACGCCGAGCCGAGAGTGATTAGTCTTGTGTGTCAGCTTTTCTCGGTGGCTTCCGATTCGAAGGCCCATGAGTAGAATCAGCGCAGTGACTAGTAGTCACTGACTACACCGATTTGCGTATAAGAGATTGTTCGCACAGGGTGACAAACCTCGGTGGAAGTCGGCATCTGATACTCGAAGTATGGGAGTCCCAGAAACCCCCAGAAACGAATGACCAGAGCTTATTGATAAACCCAAAGCAAAATAGTGGGAAAGATTGACGAGAGATAAAACGTCGGGAAAAAGATCAAGTTGATTGCGCCACATCCGGGTGCCGAAGTTTACTAAACCCTGTGTAAACTACCGACAAAACTACCTCGAATGACTGACGTTATGAAGGTGTGACTCAAGTGGAGACAACTCGATCAAGAAGGCAATGAGTCCCCGCATTGCCGTGGCCGATGTCAATAATTCTCACGGGCATCCGAGAGACATGTATGAAGCGACCATAAGTGAGCCAGCACGCAGCTGGTGTTAAAAAAACGTCATTATGCATGGTAAAACTGCTAGCATAAGCATTGCAATGAAATGACGACCCAAATGTACCTGATTCCGAGATTATCATCAACTATAACTACCACAACCTCGACGGTGATTGATCGCCCCACTCACCTCAGCTCGGATACTCCCGGAAGGCTTATCGGTGCTTTTGTTAAAGTACGACTTGTCGAGGAATTCCATAACGTTGTCTTCATTAAATACAAAGTCATTCGTGCCCGCCTTATACTCACGACATTGTGTACACTCATTTCTAGTAGGCCAGGCCGT
>NW_003209780.1:0-1208 GCF_000006405.1 Perkinsus marinus ATCC 50983
TTGGACTTTCCAACTCGGAAAGTCTGTGCCTCATCTTTTATGAGTCGTAGGACTCACATCAGTTTCCACAGTGTGAGATCCACACTACGACTCGTCTGTCTCACTGTATCAGTCGCATTTAAAACTTGGCTCCCACTAACACTGCTAAGTCGACAGTTGTTCTCCCTCCAGTGTGCGCTATGTGGATTTACGCCTACCTCTGCTTGCCCACCGTCGTGTCGGCTTCTTTTATGCGTCCAACCACCTCGGCCAACCATCTGGAGTTTTACAAAGAAATGACCTACCCCTGGGTTGACAAGGAGGCTCCCATATGCTCCAACCAAACACTATGCCCTCGAAACCCCAACTACACCTGGGACGATTACCTCGATTGCCTCCTCAATAAGGGCGTCAAGAATTTCGTGCTCGGCGGCCTCATGATGGTGGGGAGTGACATCTGGTTCGTCATCGAGTTCAAATCACCGAGCCGATGGAGTAAATCTGGGTTCATGGCTCTGAGGGAGAAAGTACGAGCTCGAGGTGGCAGGATACTGGGTGACGTGATCGATGCGCAATACGGGTATGGCGAGCCTTTCAACAAGACGCGCTTTCGCCAGAATGCTGCCAAGTTCGTGGAGTACTTCCCCGTCGACGGCTTCAGGATAGCGGATTTCCTCCCCTATTCTGATCAGACCCCCCAACATGTGAAGGAGGCCTTGGAGGCTATCAATGAACTGAAGTTGATTTCTTCAATCCGGTGAGTCTTACGGTGCATATAAAACTACCAGTAGACTCTCGCGTGTGTAGTGGACCGATTGGAACCACCAGCCACCGTTGGGTTGTCAGGTTGACGCCTGAGAAGTTAGATGTGTTCGCGAAGGCCAAATTGGGAGGGATCGCCGATACCACCTTCGTTTCATTATGGCCACGATATGATGACAAAAACGATACGGCCGCGTTCAACACGGACGCATTTGCCAAGCAAACCATCCTAAACGCCTCGGCGGCTGGCGTGGATCTCGGCAAAATTGTTCTACAAGTGAGTGTTGGGCATTCACCGCCAGTGTTGAATTATAGTGAGATCCTCTAGTTTTCCTTTCGTTATCTTCTTGTAGTAGTGGTTCCGATATTGCACAACACCGATGTCCCGTGCTTGCCCTTGGAGTTGTAGTTTCGGTCGCCATCTCAGGTGCCTCTTCTGGCTCGAGCTACCTATGATTCTGCCGATG
>NW_003211909.1:0-954 GCF_000006405.1 Perkinsus marinus ATCC 50983
CTAGAACCAACAAAATATGACCGAAGTCATATCCTATTATTCCATGCTAATGTATTCATGGCATAAGCCTGCTTGAAACACTCTAATTTCCTCAAAGTAAAAGTCTTGGAACACGGTCAACGCACAGTTAAGTACGTGAGCACGAATCCCAAGAAAAAGCCAAGGTCAAACCTGATACCGACCAATCCCGTAGGAAAGGTGGATCGGTCGCCCAAGGCAGAAATCCAACTACGAGCTTTTTAACCGCAACAACTTTAATATACGCTATTGGAGCTGGAATTACCGCGGCTGCTGGCACCAGACTTGCCCTCCAATTGATACTCGTAAAGAGATTTAAAATCTACTCATTCCAATTACAAGACAGAATTGCCCTGTATTGTTATTTCTTGTCACTACCTCCCTGTATCAGGATTGGGTAATTTGCGCGCCTGCTGCCTTCCTTAGATGTGGTAGCCGTTTCTCAGGCTCCCTCTCCGGAATCGAACCCTAATTCCCCGTTACCCGTCAACGCCACGGTAGGCCAATACCCTACCGTCCATAGCTGATAGGTCAGAAACTTGAATGGTCCATCGCCGGACAAGCCGTGCGATTCGCCGGGTTATTATGAATCACCAACAAGGACTAGGCGGAGCCTAGGTTGGTTCTGTATCTAATAAACGCAGCCCTTCCGAAGTCGGGCCTTGACGCATGTATTAGCTCTAGAATTACTACGGTTATCCAAATAGTAATCGATCACCAAATAAACTATAACTGTTTTAATGAGCCATTCGCAGTTTCGCCGTTTAAAGCTTATACTTAGACATGCATGGCTTAATCTTTGAGACAAGCATATGACTACTGGCAGGATCAACCAGGTGATTGCATCAATGCAATGCTTGCGAGCTTCCGATTAAATCCAAGGATATAATCAAAAGTCGTAGCGTGCTCTGATGGTCACTAAATATCGCACGAAGC
>NW_003204386.1:0-2946 GCF_000006405.1 Perkinsus marinus ATCC 50983
CACCACCCCGCTGCAACGTCGCCCCTGTGCTCGACACATCGCTATCTTTAGAGGGGTTTGTTTGGATAGCCTCTGCAGCAGGAATAGCCATAACTCTGTTCGCTGAGTGGCTCGATGAGAAGTCCATACCATCCCGGGGCAAAGGACGGTCCAAGGGACGAACGGAAGATAATACATTGGATGAAACGACCATTAGCGTGGGTCCGGCCCTAGCCAACGGCGATGCCGCACGAGCACCACAGTCCAATGAGCCGTCTTCAACGGGCTGTGCTCTCGACCCGATGGCCTCGCTTCCCATAACTGATACGCATGGCTCTTCAGCACCAGAGTAAAGGTACCCACTGGTGACGGACTCATGACTTAATATCGAGTCTTGCACGGCGGCATCACTCGCTTCAACCACTGTGATGTTCTCCCCTTGTCTCCTCGACCGCAGCAGGTTTTCAATGCTCAGTTTGCTGGATCTGCGCGAGCTCGATTCAGTGCGCCTAGAAGGGTCCTTGAGGAACATATCGACTATTTGGGATTTCCGGACCCCACTAACAACCGAAGTCGATCGCGTTCGTCTGGGATACTCGCATTTCGCATCACTCTTTGAAGTAGTGAATACTACAGCTGGCGCATCACTCGACTTGATGGAGGTCAGTTCGCCCTGGACAGTATCATCACTAGTTCGCTCGATCAATGTTTCCCCTCTGTCGGAGCTCCAAGCCTCCGACCCATAGGGAGTACTCGCGCGTACAAGATTATAGTTCTCAATACCGTGGCCCGCAAAATGCTCAGCGTAATCCACCAAAGTTGGGTCCGATTCACGAGAGTGATGAAGCTCAACGTCAGTCGGGGGGCTCGACCGGGAAGGGCAAGCACGGCTGTGGCGCGCAGCGTCTCTCTTCAACTCCCCGTACGATGGCCTCCGCTTCGGAATGTCTTGCTCGTTAGTCAAGCTTAGACCGCTATGGTTGGATATATCGGGTCGTACTGCGGCTGAGGAATGAACAGCACTGCTAGACAGGATCCGTCCATCTCGAAATGGTGGGAACCTGGGCGCTTCAGCCTTCGAGATAACAGAAGGATCGTCTAGCTCGCGTGAGAGCGAGAGAGTGGAAAAGTTGAGACCATCCAATTCGCTGTATATCTTGCCAATCAGACTGCCCTGGTGAACTCTTGAAGAACTCATCGTCCTAGGAGGACGACCAGGAGATTCGATCGCGGCCGACATCGACTCATCGAGCCCGCTTTCGAGCCACGAGTCCATATCTGGTATGGCACTCGGCCGGTCCACATGATTGGCTTCCGGTTGGCACCCGCTTGTGACCATACCGAGGCAATCATCCTGAGGTAACATCGGAGGGAAGCCGTCGAGTTTCGCTCCGCTTGGAGAAAGCTTCACACTGCCGGTGTCCCTCGCTGTCTTCTCATGGCGTGTGTTCCCCTCGTCTAGTAGGTAACCCATGGAACCTCTACCCCACGCTTCCAGCTCAGTCGTGAGATCATCTGCGAGACTCGACCTCCCGAGCTCTTGTGCATCGAACAGGCCAGTGGCCGATGTGACCCTATCGCGCGTTCGCGAGGGGCGTGGTTGCCTTTGTATGCCCACTTGCAGCGCTTCACGTTTTCTCGTCATTAGGTCGCTCCTGGAACGAGTCGGTGATCTCGAGGAACAACGTGTGAAAGAAACTGAGCGTCCCCGGCTTTTCGGTGTCGATGCTCGAGTATTTACACTCTTGCCAGTGTAAAGTCTGGAACCGGCGAGAAGATCTCTCGAGGCAGACCCCTTCGGATCGTGTCGCGCCGACTTCTCCTCAATAGAAACTCGCAGAAGTCTGACCACCTCAGAAGTCTCAAGCTCGCCATATTTCTTTACGACGAGTAGTACGACGTGGTCGCCGTGAGAATTGTAGAACGGCCTGACAAGGTAAGAGCTGCCCCTCTCGAGGAGTTTCAATAGTGGTACCGAGTGACCATCAAGGCCCCGGGGGGTAGTCCAGTGGAGCGAAGCAATTCAGCGCGTACGGCTTCCCGGATCCTGACAGATTGCATAGCTCCCGCTTTTTCCCAATTGGGATAGGTTGAACTCACTCATATGGATTCCAAGAGCTGCCAGGGTCGGATGACAGGACTAGCTGCAGTGCTACTGGGTTGCCGACAGAGGTGGTCCGGAGCGTTTCCATTGGAGGACGGAGACTCGACCGAGCCAGGAGACCTCGTTCGAGAGGCCCGGAGGTGTGCAGTCGAGGGCCCCTGCTATTCACAACAGCCACAATGCGTTCGACCGCATCCACGGCAGATAGTTTTGGAACATCTCCAATCGAGAGAATCACTGCAGGGCTACCATCAGCATCCCAGTGGAACCTGGTAAGAGCATGTTATCCGCCGCAGGGCACAGGCTGAACTCATCAGCCTGACGGTTTACCCTGAACCTGCAGCGACCTCGCTGGCAGACGGGCGGCAACGCTCAGAGTAGTTTGTACAAGTTCCTCAAAACTGATATAACACCAAGGAAAATGGGGGGGGTCTTTTCGTCTCGTACCGCGCTGGAGGAGAGTTTGTGTTGATAGAGTGATTCAGTACAAGCTCTAATCTAACTACTGACTGTGGGGTCGTGTACAGAGGACTCGGGAGAGAACGTTTCTCAGCTGCCGATACTTTGCTAGGCACTTGACTGAGACAAAAAAGTAAACGGTGCTCCTTGTGTGCGTTTGAATCTATCCAGGTCATAGCATATTTCGTTGACAAATTTTCTAATTAGAACCGACCTAGTGCTACATTTCCTAAACAAATCGAGAGCGTATGAGAGCAATTACAAGATATTGCTTACTCTGTCATCGCGGCATCGATGTACGTGTTGGAAGCGGGGACCTCTTGGAGTTTGGAAGGGGGCCTGGCCAGTCGGGTCTGCTCAACAATCTCTTCGGATAGTAGCGGCGAACCCAGAATGCTACATAG
>NW_003204693.1:0-1584 GCF_000006405.1 Perkinsus marinus ATCC 50983
TGCTTATTTTCTATCGCTCATCCGACTAAACGCTGCTCATCCGACTCCTCTGTTCATTTTTTATAGATGTGGGTTGATTTAGCGCGTTAAAGCGTCTCCATCGGATTTCTTTGCTTATTTTCTATCGACATAGGCCGATTTAGCGTGATACACCGTGCTCATCTGACTCCTCTGCTCACTTTCTATCGGGATAAGAAGCTCTATCGTGCTAAGCCGTCTTCGTCCGACTCCACTGCTCATTTTCCACCGATATTGGCCGATTTACCATGCTAGAACGTCTCCATCGGATTTCTCTGCTTGTTTTCTATTGATATAGGCGGACTTATCGTGCTAGACCCCCTTCATTGGACTCCTCTGCTCATTTACGACCGATGTTGACTGATTTATCGTGCTAAACCATCTCCATCGGATTCCTCTGCTCATTTTCTATCGATATAGGGCGACTGATCGTGCTAGACCCCCTTCATCCAACTCCTCTGCTTACTTACAACCGATGTTGACTGATCTATTGTGCTAAATCGTCTCCATCGGATTCATTTGCATATTTTCTATCGATATAGGCCGATTTAGCGTGATACACCATGCTTATCTGACTCCACTGCTCAGTTACAACCGATGTTGGCTGATTTATTGTGCTAAACCGTCTCCATCGGATTCCTTTGCATATTTTCTATCGATATAGGCCGATTTAGCGTGATACACCATGCTTATCTGACTCCACTGCTCAGTTACAACCGATATTGGCTGAACCGTTTATTGTGCTAAACCGTCTCCATCGGATTCCTCTGCTCATTTTCTATTGATATAGGCCAATTTAGCGTGCTAAACCGTCTTCATCAGATTTCTTTGTTCTTTTTTCATCAATATGGGGCGATTTAGCCTGCTAAACCATATTCATCTGATTCCTCTGGTTATTTACAACCGATATTGGCGGATTTATCGTGCTAGACCCCCTTCATCGGACTCCTCTGCTCATTTACGACCGATGTTGACTGATTTATCGTGCTAAACCATCTCCATCGGATTCCTCTGCTCATTTTCTATCGATATAGGGCGACTGATCGTGCTAGACCCCCTTCATCCAACTCCTCTGCTTACTTACAACCGATGTTGACTGATCTATTGTGCTAAATCGTCTCCATCGGATTCATTTGCATATTTTCTATCGATATAGGCCGATTTAGCGTGATACACCATGCTTATCTCACTCCACTGCTCAGTTACAACCGATGTTGGCTGATTTATTGTGCTAAACCGTCTCCATCGGATTCCTTTGCATATTTTCTATCGATATAGGCCGATTTAGCGTGATACACCATGCTTATCTGACTCCACTGCTCAGTTACAACCGATATTGGCTGAACCGTTTATTGTGCTAAACCGTCTCCATCGGATTCCTCTGCTCATTTTCTATTGATATAGGCCAATTTAGCGTGCTGAACCGTCTTCATCAGATTTCTTTGTTCTTTTTTCATCGATATGGGGCGATTTAGCCTGCTAAACCATATTCATCTGATTCCTCTGGTTATTTACAACCGATATTGGCGGATTTATCGTGCTAGACCCCCTTCATCCGACTCCTCT
>NW_003208096.1:0-1133 GCF_000006405.1 Perkinsus marinus ATCC 50983
TCTGTTATGACAGATCTTCGAAAAGGCCTTGGTTGGACATGATTTGTATCTTGTCGAGTTCTCGCTAGTAATCAACAGTCCTTGCTAGTAATAAAAGGTATCATTCGAGAGAGGTGTCTTTCTTATGGGGGAAAAAGGTTGCCAAAGCATCAACAACAACTTCGTGCATTTGATAGCAAGCGTACCTTTGCCACCCTTTATCATCCATACTATTCCAACACAACAGAGAATCGAATAATGCAAAAAATTAGGAAGCTACTTGGCAACCATCATCTCTCGAATTTCGTGGAAGGAGCCCACCAGAGCGGCCCCCTGGACCTTCTCGCTGCACCCACTACTTAGGCGGTATCTACGAGGCCAATAATCCGTAATAATAGAGGGTCAGAACTTACTCGATCTCAGCAAGATCCCTGAAGAGGAGGTTGCGCGCCCTCGGAGGCATGTCAACAGTCACCATACGGTCGTGGATCTCACGTAGGAGGTCTGCCACGCTGTAACCCTACATGGAATAACGCATCCAAAACCTTCACTGTGCGATAACTCCACGAATCGATGATTGGACATTACATGTTTCACCCGCAGCTCCTCTATCACCATCATCCCTTCCCTCAGCGGCTTTTGACACAATACCTGAGCGCACTATAAATGATATCTCATCAGAGCAAGTAGCCCTACTACCGCTTCTAACCTATCGATAGTTGAGGTCTCAGGTAGCCCCGCTACTTTATGTATAATATTGGCATCGACTGTATGAGAAGGGTAGCTGAGTGTACAGCTTTGGAGGGTATTAAGGACCTTCCTCATGTCCCCCTCCCCGGTCCTCAATAGTGCCAACATACCATCTTCTGATATCTTTACACCTTCGCATCTGAATGAATGCAACCGTGGCAGCAGAGTGATAGCATACTCAAATGCTTTGTTATTGCATTAACCATCCATTTAATATAATATCGATAATTCTGCTAGTACCAATACTAATGGCTTCTCCGAAAATTGAACCCGAGACCTTTCGAATCCTAACCAAGAATCATACCACTAAACCATAATTCCAATACAAATCCTAGTATATCTGACATACAGCCGTAACACCACCCTCACTACTTGGCAACATAATCAACCCTCATCCGAGCCTC
>NW_003204108.1:0-1364 GCF_000006405.1 Perkinsus marinus ATCC 50983
CAATCGGGGCTAGTCGCGGAGGAAGAGTCGGTCCACCAGTGGTAGTAGCCGGGCCGGCTGTAGTAGTAGGAGCAGCTGTAGTAGCCGGGGTGGCTGTAGTAGACGGGGCGGCTGTGGTAGCCGGGGTGGCTGTGGTAGACGGGGGCGGCTGTGGTAGCCGGAGCGGCTGTAGTAGTCGGACGGGCAGGGGTAGTACCTAAAGCAAAAGGTCCGAGAGTGCTGTAGCCGAGAACGGGGCATACCGTTGCTGCTGCATCCTTCCCAGAGGGCAGCATAGATGATGGCGACTGCGAAGGTCTGGAAGATTTTCATTGATGATACCAGCAAAGCTGCAACAACATAACTCGGACCCTCAAGATCTCTCTCCAGCCAACGATGACTCCAGTTCAGTGGTGCTAGCAGAACCCAAACACCCAGTTGCTTCCCGTGATCGCTATGTGGATGGCACGTGCATGCCTTATAGTATAAGGCATGCATAGTCTTTTGTTTGACATAAGCACCAGGTCTTTTCTTTGTCGTAAGTTTGACATAGTCATGCACGTGTGTATAAGGCTTATACACACGTGCTGCACGTGACGTGCATCGCGTGACATAACTCGGGTTCTCACGTCTTGGATAAGGCTAGTAACCTCGGATGCCAAACCAAACAATTTGGCCATTACCGAACTGTGAGTCACCTATACGTAGCTATCTTTCTCTGTCCTCAAAATTCCTTATCGGGTGATATTTCTGGTGTACACTTCATCCGAAAGTCATGAAACTTTGACTCCGATCACGATAGCTCGCGCTTTATAGAGTGGATAAACGACGCAAGCGAACGCACTCTGTAGACTGAGGGTTGTGGACGCCCTAAGAGACGAAATACCGCAAAAGCTCGCCCTCGCGGAGCGATGAACGGGTTATGGAGACAATATTTGACAACATAATCCCAAGATAGGGCTAGTCACGCGTCCCTATCTGGTCTCACGTTACGTGATTCTCCTGAGTCACGACTCGTGACTCACGAGGCGATGAGTGCACGCATGTGCATCGCGAGTCGAGTGTCTAGCTGCAACAAGAGCACGAACGTTTTAGGCCGCCAAGACAAGTTTTTTGGAACATGAAATCAGAAGTCCTGTCTACATCGACTCGTGCATCGTGGGATGCAACTCGAGTTGTCATGGACATAGTTCACAGGAGAAGCCCCTTCAGGCGCACCTAGAATTTGGCAGCAGGGACGGAAGAATCGCGTTATCCATATGGAACGGCACAGGCGACGTGTTGACAACACGTCACTTGCACGGTGTTGTCGATAAAAGTGCTTACGAGCATAATTTTAGTCTAGCTGAATCTGAAAATAAAACCCAGTGTCGTGCTATAACTGG
>NW_003216647.1:0-1005 GCF_000006405.1 Perkinsus marinus ATCC 50983
AGCTATACGCTAGCCATCAACGATGGCGCATACCGCACATATCAGCAGGGACAAGGTTAATACAAAAAAGACTCGACGACATGCTAAACCAATGTGGGTCATCTCGTGATGCATCCTCAGCAACACTGTGCCGCACGAACTTAACCGTGACCAGGAATGGCATCGTGAGGCTGACTACGAAACTGGCTTTTGCATCAAATAACATTCTTGGACCGACGCGTCTGAAATTCTCGCTGAGGAGATAAAAAATAGTCAAGATATAAAGTTAGGTGTGAACATGTATGGAAGATGTTCACCTGGGTTGTTGGTCGGGCAAAAACATCAAATGTAACCATCCCAACAATTGCCGCAATCAGCAACAAGGTTTGTGGCAGCCACTGCCACACCCAAGAAGTGGTACCAAGCAGGCAGGCGGAATAAACTTCAGTGTCTTGCAGGTTTTACACGCAGCACAAGAAAACGGCTCTCCAAGGTTGTTAGGCGAGTCTTGTTTCTGGTCGAAGTCGGATTTGTGGTCACCGCCATCATCGGCCTGCCTATTCATCATCATGTCGGGAAAGATCTTCTCGGTATCATCCACGTGAGTATCACCGTTAACAACACCCAGGACGAGCAGGATAGCCAGGATGAAAAATATCTTCATATGAATGTGAGAGAGATGATAAGCACGGCACGGCTTGAACGCTTGAGAAATACTGACAATGCCAGCCTAACATCAGCACGTTGCTCGAATTGTGCGGCCCACACAAATTGTGTGTGTGATGGCTTAACATGATAGGATCAACGAGGGTTATTACAACACAACTCGAACTTAAGCCAGGATGGCTACGGATTCTCGACACTTAGCAAGAACGTATTGCACCGAACCCACATGTTCGGCTTTAGGCTAGAACCGAACATGTGTGTTCTAGCTAGAACTTCTAGCTAAAACATACGTACGCATGCACAAGCCATTGGTAATACCTGTGTCGCACAGGCTGTGCAAAATCTACCATACTATAAACT
>NW_003208871.1:0-2517 GCF_000006405.1 Perkinsus marinus ATCC 50983
ATGAGTATACGAAAGAGAAAAGTAGACAGGATCAATCACGAATCCTCGTCTGAATAAGCGACAACTATAGCAGAGTTGTCAAGCCTCGAGAAATCATCATCACAATGAATATTCGAGCTATTATCGCCGCATGGCTTACAATGAAATAGTACTGCTCGGACCACATAGAAGAAGCATCAGACAAGGAAAAGTCCGATAATGGGATCCCCAGGGGCTTTGAAATTCGAAAGCATGAAGATATCTGTGGAATTTCAAGGGGATCCATATTCAGCAATGCTAACAGTTTCCGAGGCCATGTTGAACGATGAAAAATAAGTTGAGAAGAAAGGACGACCGAGTAAAAATTCGGGTTCATCGTAAGGGATGAGTGCAAGTACACACCATTTACCATCACATTGGATGGCGTATTGATTTGGCGGAATCCGTATCACAAAAGGATGCTTATTATCCCCGACAGAAAATGTGAGAGTCGGGAAGGAGCTGTATCCTTTGTCTGTTATGAACCATACTCCATTGCGGAACTTGACGTACACCCCTGGTCCTGAGAAAGACGCAATCTTGTTGAGGAGGGTCTCGAACATATTCTTTGGAGTATAAATAGAGAAGACGCCCGTGTCGTAGATAACGGAGCCATGTTGCACCGGTTGCGTGAAAATCGTCCCTGTAGAGCTCACCAAACCATAAGAAGAGAGTTCCGAGTCGAAGTAACTAGCTTCATGCGGTTGGATCATGGGAATCGTAGTAACAGCGGACTTCGTGGGACATAACCCTTCCGGATCGCCGAGTATCAAAGTTCCGGTGAACGACATGACACTACCGGGAGAGCATACTGACACCGCATATTCCTTGATGAGTTTGTGGAGGAAAAGTTGTCTTGGAACCGTTTGAGGGCTGGTTGCAGTACGAAAAGCGAGACCAAGATAATTCTGCGGCTTCTCGTTTGGCATTTTTGGGCCAGGAGAGAAGCCTATTATCAAACGGAATTGCATTCTGAGATGGTTTTTCCCGATTGTGAGAGTGCCTTCGTGCAAGACTGAGGTCACCGTCGAGCCATCAGCAAATGTAGCAACGTCCTTCCTTTCAGCATAAGGGTTGCATGGACCAGGACACGAATAGCAGCCACTTGATAGACTCTTGCAGGCACCTTTTCCGTAGGTCTTCTCATACCAATCCTTGTACACAACGTAAGTTCCACTGAGGCCAGTATCCATCACAAAGTATAGTGATTGCCCGTCATATTGCACTCCACTGACGAGGCCGTCTTTGAAAGGCAGAGAAATCTGACCAAATGCCGCAGGGCATGAGTAGGCTAAAAGGGTCACAATGATTGGAGCTCGCATGTGATAATTGTGATGTGGACTCCTCTTGTGGACTCCTCACGTGATCTGGCTTGTCGTTTCACGTGTGTGTATTGTGCTCCTGGAGCATCCGCACAATCCCTCTCTGGGCCTGACTAGTCCACTATTGTTTACGCCACTACGTTGCGTATGGTGATATGCTGACCTCTAACAGTCATAAGCAGTGTTGGAATATATGTTCGCTCTCCTCAACTGAGCCCAAGAGTCACTCCGCTTATTATAGAAGTTTATATTGTATCCGAACAGTTCGGACCGAACTCGTACATAAATTGTATATGATTCGGATAGAAATGTTCAGAAGCCAACAAGAACTTTCCAAACCTTCCTCAAAATTCCCATGTTGTAACTGACACATGTAGTTGATCATGTACATATTTTCCCATTATGGTTATGAGTTATCCCTTACCAAACACAACAATGCTGCTTCTATGGTGAAATTCTTGAGTTAGGAGGTGTGAGAATAATCTGTCAAAACTTATTGAAGTGAAGCTTTTTGAAATGAAGAATCCCTAACATCTGATGTTCCTATCTTCTTCGTTAGCAAAGAACGGCCAAGAGGAAGAAATAGTTCTCGCATAACGAGCGCGAGCGATTGGATAGAATGAATGCTCAAGATGCTTTTTTACGAATCATGATCGTACTATGATTACTGGTCTCTGACGTTGTAGTTTTGAGATCCGCAACACACATGTACTCGAGTATCGTGCATTCACCTAAAGAGGACGATTTTGTGGATGTCATGATGAGTGGCGAAGCTCACCGTAACCGGGAACTCCTCGCTTCAAGTAAAAGTACCCATCTTGACCCCAGGACGTTCCCCAAGAATTTCTGCCGATGAAGTAACTGATAGAAGAATATGAAGTAAACACCCACATCGTGATATTTTCACTCCTCTCCATTTTCGTTTCCATAACCAACCGCCACAACAGCGTGATCAAGGCCTCCGTTACAGGTATCTAAAACCGGTAATACTCCTTACACATCAGCATCGAGCGCGAAGCTTACCAGACGAGTACACTCCCGATTTATAAAATTGGAAATCCGGATCCGAAGCATACATTGCGACGGAGACCGGAGCCGCCACTAACCTTGTCATCAAAGCCTGCTCAGTTTGTTCTAGCATGTGATAGCCAGTAACCTCGCCGACCTGTTGGGGATG
>NW_003201250.1:0-2197 GCF_000006405.1 Perkinsus marinus ATCC 50983
ACAGAGGAGTTCACACACATGTATGCTGCAAGCATGTAAGCGAAGACTCACCAAGGGTGACTAAAGGGCTTCAGTTGTGCTGGATACCATCCACTGCATCACTATAAAGGGTGAGCAAAGCTCAAGTATTCTGGGAATTGGATTCGTTTCACCGGAGTCGGAGTGTGCCTGAAAATGCTAACCTTAACACTGTCAACCAGTCAAACTGGTTGTGTAGTACAGTGACTGTTGCACTTTCAGCCATAGCCGATTAGCTGCCCTGTTTCACCCTTGTCTTGTGTGCACCATCTGGGCAAACCCATATGACTCTCACAGACTTGGGCATCTCGGCACCGGTGTAACATTCCACATCACTCAGACGTAATGACTATATTCTATGCCATCCGTTGAATCGTGTTGGTAGTCAATAAAGTGGTCAGGAGCCTAGCAGGGTTTTATTCGAGTTAACTCGTTAACGAAGGTAAAACCGATCATTGGCGACGTTTAACTTCACTGCGAATGCTGGTCACAAAGTGACTGTCTTCCTGAACTTCGTAGCGAACTCCCACCCAGACCGGTGAGGGACAAATATTGTGTTGCGACTCGCAACTTGCGAGCTTAGCTAAAGAGTGCCTCAATAAGGCTAGACCAAAGCAGATGTTGTAGAAACAGCAACATATTGTTTGTTTTGTTTTTTTTTCTCTCCCTTCTTTCTTTCCCTTATCATTTCGTTAGAGTGTGCCTGAAAATGCTAACCTTAACACTGTCAACCAGTCAAACTGGTTGTGTAGTACAGTGACTGTTGCACTTTCAGCCATAGCCAATTAGCTGCCCTGTTTCACCCTTGTCTTGTGTGCACCATCTGGGCAAACCCATATGACTCTCACAGACTTGGGCATCTCGGCACCGGTGTAACATTCCACATCACTCAGACGTAATGACTATATTCTATGCCATCCGTTGAATCGTGTTGGTAGTCAATAAAGTGGTCAGGAGCCTAGCAGGGTTTTACTTCGTATTCATCACTTTCGAGAGGTAGAGTAATCACTCATGTAATCGGCGAAACAGTCACAGACATCAACATGATCCGAAGTGGAATCATCGCCCTGCTGGCCCAATGGATAAGGCGCCACCCTCCTAAGGTGGAGATTCCGAGTTCGATCCTCGGGTAGGGTAGATAAGTTTAGTGAGAATCATTAGAGGACGACTCGATTGAGCTGGCTGTAAACGACACAGTGAGGAGTAAAATTTTGAATGAAAATAGGTCAAATGGAGGACTAGTCCAATTGTGTGTATGGGTGTGTAGCTTAGTGGTAGAGCGGCTGACTGCAGATCAGCAGGTCCTCGGCTCAAATCCGGGCGTGCCCTTTGAACCTTCGCAAAATTTCCATCAAGGAATTTTCGAGAGGTAGAGTAATCACTCATGTAATCGGCGAAACAGTCACAGACATCAACATGATCCGAAGTTGAATCATCGCCCTGCTGGCCCAATGGATAAGGCGCCACCCTCCTAAGGTGGAGATTCCGAGTTCGATCCTCGGGTAGGGTAGATGAGTTTAGTGAGAATCATTAGAGGACCACTCGATTGAGCTGGCTATAAACGACACAGTGAGGAGTGCAATTTTGAATGAAAATAGGTCAAATGGAGGACTAGTCGAATTGTATGCATGGGTGTGTAGCTCGGTGGTAGAGCGGCTGACTGCAGATCAGCAGGTCCTCGGTTCAAGTTCGGACGTGGCCTTTGAACCTACGCAAAATTTCCATTAAGGAATTTTCGAGAGGTAGAGTAATCACTCATGTAATCGGCGAAACAGTCACAGACATCAACATGATCCGAAGGTGAATCATCGCCCTGCTGGCCCAATGGATAAGGCGCCATCCTCCTAAGGTGGAGATTCCGAGTTCGATCCTCGGGTAGGGTAGATAAGTTTAGTGAGAATCATTAGAGGACGACTCGATTGAGCTGGCTGTAAACGACACAGTGAGGAGTGCAATTTTGAATGAAAATAGGTCAAATGGAGGACTAGTCAAATTGTGTGCATGGGTGTGTAGCTCAGTGGTAGAGCGGCTGACTGCAGATCAGCAGATCCTCGGTTCAAATCCGGGCGTGCCCTTTGAACTTTCGCAAAATTTTCATCAAGGAATTTTCGAGAGGTAGAGTAATCACTCATGTAATCGGCGAAACAGTCACAGACATCAATATGATCCGAAGTGAATC
>NW_003214305.1:0-4590 GCF_000006405.1 Perkinsus marinus ATCC 50983
GGTCTGGGGTCATAGCTTTAATCTAAAGGCGACAAAAACCCAGTCCAGCCCATGCGACTCCTCCTCATCATCTTACATCAGTGACAACCTTCTTCATCTGCTTCCCTACCAGACCACCGAGAGCTCGGAAGTTGGGCGCGACCTCAGTGGCCAGCATGCTAGTGTCCGCGGATGTCTCCAAGCTCATCACCTACCATACACGAGTGAAGTCAACCTGTCTCAGGCCGACTCCTTTACATTCAACTCGTCCTTGACGTAGTTTTCCAGCCTGTGAATATCATCAAGGTAAGACTGGTCCTCCGCAATGACCCGAATACGCCTGAGGGGCGTCTTGAGACCAACCGTACGGTGGTCGCGCAACTGTACAGACTAATGAAACCAAGACTAAGCTGAAACCCCTACCAGACGGCCCATGGTCACAACAGTCTGTACACGGTTGAGGGCAGTCACAATAGCTGGGTCGAGGCCTTGAACGTCGGGGTCAGGCATCATAACCTACAAGCCGAAAATGCAACCATCACCGATAGGAAAAAGGATAGGCCTACGAAGTGGACGCTCCTCTCCTTCCGAGGATCGCCATCGGGCAGAGCCAGTCGTAAGTTCTGGTAAATGTGTTCAGTGATGAAGGGGGTAATGGGAGCCAGAACGATCGTCAAGTTGAGCATAACCTGAAAAAAAGCATCGCTCCGCCGTCCCAAGATGGAACCAACCTACATCGTAGAGGGTGTTCAGACTCTCCAAAGTGTTTTCCTTATCAACACCGCCACGCATACGGTCGCGGTTCATACGAATATACCAATTCGTGAGGTCGTCCAAGAATGACACCAACCTGAAAGCTCCCCCGATCCCCTCCCCCCGTCCTTTCTGTCGCTCACTTGCCAACAATAGTATACAACCTATACGACTCCAGCTCAGTCCTAGTGTACTTGAGGAGCTCCTGTGAGGTAGCGTATATCCAGTGGTCCGTGGGGTTGGTCGATTTGTGAATGTACTGAGACCACCACCATCACGGACGGCTCACACTTCGTTAACTCACCGCTCGGTCAGGGACGAATTTGGTATTCTCCTGCTTCTCGAAACGGCAGGTCTCTTGGACCAGGAACCTGTACGCGTTGTAGAGGGGTAGGAAAACCTCCTTCACGGTGTCCCGGACACCCTCCTCTCGGAACTTCAGCGGCTCAGCACGGACAACCGGTGAGTTGCACATGTACATTCGAACCTGAGCAACCCCCGTTAGTCCATGACCTCCACCACCAGTAACCCTACCGCATCAGCTCCATAACGGTCAAATACCTCCGTCGGGTCAGGGTAGTTCTTCAGGCGCTTGGACATCTTCTTGCCATCAGCAGCCAGGATCTACCACACCCCCAATGCTCAATAGCCTTCCAAGCCACGCTCCCTCACCAGTCCGTTAACAATGAGGTTCTTGAAGGCCGGCTGGTTGAAGAGGTGCGTCGCGATGACAGTCATCGTATAGAACCAACCGCGAGTCTGGTCAAGGCCCTCAGCGACGAAGTCCGCAGGGAAGTTCTCCTCGAACTTCTCCTTATTCTCGAAGGGATAATGGACTTGGGCGTAGGGCATCGAGCCCGACTCAAACCTACAACGATTGCCTCTCGGTCCCCACTCTCGAACTACTACTCACCAGCAATCGAAAACCTCATCAACCCTATGGAGGTAACCACGACCCGTCTTGCTAGGGATCTTGATATCGTCAATGAAGTGCCTAAGTTCACACTCCACACCAGCAAGAGTAGACCTACTACCTGTGAATGTCCGGTATAGGATGGCCAGCGTACTCCTCCAGCTCAGCCACACTGCCGATGCAGACTATTTCCTGGTAGTCATCCGAGGCCCAAATAGGGATAGGAGTACCCCAGTATCTACCGCCACCAAGACCGTCACCATCACCCTTCAACCTGAGCTCCTACCTATTCCTAGACACACCCCAGTCACGTGCATCAGCCAACCAGTTCTTAAATCGACCCTCTTGGACGTGGCGTGGTACTGAAAAAACACGGCAGTTCAACAACATGCAATAAAAGGAGCACCAAAGGCAATCACCCCAAGTAGACTTCTCGTTGTTAGCGAGCAACTGATCTCGAACCTCTTCAACCTTGATGAACCACGACCCGATTGCACGGTAAATCAGGGGAGTGTCCGAGCGCCAACAATGAGGATAGGAATGGATCTACGCCAACACAAACAGGTGACATACTCTACCACGAGGACGACCACCTTACCTCCATGCCATTATGAAGCAGTAGCCCGCGTTTCTTCATATCTTCCTTGATGTACTTATCAGCTTCCTTCACGTGCATTCCCTTGTATGGTGGTACCTAACCCCACAGGTACAACCGCACGACGCTGAGAACCCAAAGGCCAACCTCCTCAGTGAACCGACCCGACTCATCAAGAGGGAGGTTCATATCAGTGCCATCCTTAGATATGATACCGTTCTTCACACAGGTCTGGTAATCGTCCTCACCAAAGCCAGGGGACTACGAAAAACAGTGTTGCAATACATGTTTGCTTTCCTCACCTGAGCTCATGTGTGAACGAGTTCCGGTAGAAACCCACGGAAACCAGGAAAAGTTCCCCAAAATTTTTCGAATTTCATATAGTCACCGACACATGTGGATGACCATGTGCAATTTTCACCACATTGACATAGAATAGCATCAACCAGTGAGACCTAGCCCGACGAGGCCCTACCTGGTGGACGAGTCCGGTACCACTATCAACCGTAACGTAGTCAGCAGAAAGGACAGTCCAGGTCTTGCCAGGACGCTCATGTTTCACGAAGAAACTGAAATAGCAATAAAGCCACTAAAAACGTGGATAGAAGCTCCTACTCGAACGGAGGCACATAGGGGATCCCGACAAGTTCCGTTCCAAGAAGGGTCTCCTCAACCTCAACGTCCTTCTTCTCATTCAACTTCAAGCACTTGTATACCCAAGCCGCTCTGTCCTTGGCGAAGATGTACTCAGCACCTGCACACGACGACCAACTGCTCTCCCAACATCATAGCCCTCCATCAACACTACCATTTTTCTTATTGATGACTCTAATGTACTTGAAACTAGGGTTCACAGAGATGGCCTGGTTGGAAGGAAGTGTCCAAGGTGTGGTAGTCCAAATAAGCAAGTACCTACCAAGTGACCTAACCCTACCCTACTGCCCCCCTCCCTACGAGTTCTCCTTGTCCTTGCGAGGGAAGGCCACAATGATAGAGGGGTCACTCACATCCTTATAACCTTGAGCAACCTAACCCAACACACATCACATCAACGACCCCTTACACCGTTACCTCAAAGTTCGACAGAGGCGTGCAGAGAGCAGTCGAATAAGGCATAACGCGGAAGGCTCTATAGACCAGGCCCTTGTCGAAGAGTTGCTTAAATACCCACCACACCTAAAGGGCAAATCTCCTCCCATACTCCCAGCAGCATAAGCTTACCGTCTCCATGAAATTGCGATCCATCGTTTTGTAGTCATTGTCAAAATCGATCCACCTTCCAAATCGTGTAACGATCTCCCTCCACTCCTTAGTGTAGCGTGTGACGATCGACCGACACGCTTCATTGTAGCTACCAATAGAACGACATCCGCGCCACACTCCTCGACTCAGTTCATTACTTGGCAATTCCCCACTTCATAACATCAGACTTCGAACCTATGTTGTGGTCCTTGTCGATCTCATGCTCCACTGGGAGGCCATGACAGTCCCAACCAAACCTTCTCTCAACGTGGTGACCCGTCTGGTGGGCGTACCGAGTGACAACGTCTTTGATGGTACCTGAAGGCTCTCCATAGCTCAACGGACCTTCCCCTTTTCTTCCCTACCAGCAAGGATGTGGCCATAATGAGGAAGGCCAGTGGCGAACGGGGGACCATCGTAGAAGACATAATCGGGTTTGCCTTCACTCATCTTGTTAGACGTGTGAAAGGCGTCAATCTCATCCCAGAAGGCAAGGACCTTCTCCTCCTCCTTGGGAAAGGACGGCTTCTCCACAACGGGCTCGAACGTATACCTACTGCTGCCGTTACCAAGCCACAAGAGGGACTGCCACCACCACCACCACTACTACTTCATATCGATATGTTTTTGTTTCCGATTTGACTGTGTTATCAGAGTTCTAGATATTCCAAGCTGAGAGCGGCGACCAGAGTAGTGCAGGGAGCCAAGCGAGGAACGACGCGAAAAACAACTAACAGCCATACAGCTTGTACCCTACTCACAGTCGTATTAAGACGATCACTCGCTACGCCGACTCGATCGATCGCACTGCATACCGCGCGCGCCACAAAATTAACAAACGGCCATCTAACTCCTACAGGAGGTTGAATGTCATGCCCTGGAAGTTGCTCCTTCTCCCGTTTACGATTAACCCCAATGGCAGTTCTGAGCTGTGGTCTGCGACCTCAACTTCCCGTGAAAAAGTAGATTTTCCACGTACACCTTATCCATTCCCTTACTTGCCACCACCGATACGCTAGTACTATAACAACCACAACACTCATCAACAACTTTTACTGTGAAAAGGGAGAAGAATAGACGTACCGTGTACAGAGACCAGGTACACAGA
>NW_003214305.1:4690-7248 GCF_000006405.1 Perkinsus marinus ATCC 50983
TGAGCCCACACATCGAAGAGCTTAGCATTGCAGAGCTGGCAGTAGTAGCCGTCGCATCTTCTGACCACCGACTCCGGCAAGGCAGCATATGGGACCTCAACCCGGGAATCTTCTTGGCGGCCGCGGTCGACTCCCAACCCTCCTCAGCAGGGCCGTGCCAAACCAGGGGATACACGTGATTGAAGAACTGACCACGCCCACCAACCTCAGACAGTCGGCGTTTCTTAACAAGACCTTCCAACGCCCTCAGAGGTATAATCACTAAAGGCTCTTCTACCTTCGTACTCTGCTGGGACGACCCTCGTCCCTACGACAGGACCGCTGCACTAGGCAAGGGCGATCTCTTCTTACTGCTGCCGGGCCCTTCGCCATCCCCTTGAGGGTCTGTATGACCTTGAGACTCGATTCCAGCTGACCCCGACTACATTGCTTTCGATGCCTATGGGTACCGAGCGGACTACCACCAACAGCCGTAGAGTCTCCCCAGGTACTTCTTCCCTATTAAATGGTCACTGAGGCCCCTCACGCCCATCGGCCCGCTCTGGCACAGTTTACAGCCAAAGTTACTCCCCTTCATTGAAATAAAATCGGGCATGAAATTGAAGGGCTCATATGAGGCTGAGCTGACAGTCTGAACAGAGAGCATCAGACAAAGCTCCTGGGCAGGCAGATGACCTCAACTTTCGCTGGGTTGGAGGCCCTCGGGGTCACTGTAGATGCTTCATCGGTGGGAGGCAACGCCGCCATCGCCCCCTTGTGTTTGGCAGAGGCAAGGTGACCAAGCATTATCCCATACTTGTCACACTTCTTATCACACAGTCGACAGTACAGCCAGCCAGCCCTCACACCTGCCGGTGGGAGGTAAAGGACGAGCATGGCACTCCTCGGGGCCACCTACCCGAGCCATAGTCCCGACCATTGGAGACCACTACGCAGTTCTGGCTGAGGACCCCAAGCTGGTCCACCGTCAAAGTGCCTAGGCCGGGAGGAGCCGGAAGAAGGCCCGTCTCCATCTTGGGATGCCTTCGAGGCTCGCTGAAACCCGGATCGGCTCCAGGGTGACCGGCCTGCTGACCTGACAGGAAGGGGTATCGCCGTTATAGAGGAACCCCAGCCCACCCCATGTCCGTGACTGCTGCCAAGCAGAGGAAGCAGGCGACTGGCTGCCATCTGTACTCTCCCCATCCTCTTCCTTCACGTGCCCGACACTCCAGCCACTCGCTATCATAGCGAAAAAGGGCGGAAGAGGGCGAGCCTATTCGCTACCCTGTACCACCACACTGAAGTCGAACACTTCATTAGTGATAGAAACCTTCAACACCTTCACAATACATGGTAAACGACTTAGTGTCTTCGCCGACTGTCCCGACAGAGACGATAACTGCGAAGATCAGTGGCTTCTCTAGCTCCTATGACCATCTACCCACCCAGGGGGCAGCAGACGACCGTTAGGAGCATACAAGAGCCTCTCCACCCTACAATATGGGACCATCTCATCAACGACAGGTTCAGGCGGAGGTGGTACGGCAGCAGAGCGGCCGACTCAGAGGAGGGGGAGAATGCCTAACCATCCACCCCTAAGCGACCCTCCGCCTTTTCAAACCTACGCTCTCTTGTGTGACTGGTGACTAGCGACCATTAGCAGCCACGATGACCTGGAGCCTCCAAGCCTCTCGTTCCAGTGCTACCTTGTGCCTGCATGAGCCCCATACTCCCCTCTCAGCCAGTGTTGGGATATATGTGCGTATTTTCCCACACTGCTCTCAGCTGTAACAGAGGCCCACTCCTGGCCATTGAGATGCGCTTCCACACACCACGACGTCGGGTTCTTATAATCCTTGGAAACTCCGGATTGTCCACCACAGGGGGCTTGCCTACTCCTGGGGGCCCTAGCAGCAGTAACAGTAGCCCTTCAAGTCGCTTACCCCTCCCACCACTCTGCCCAAGAATCCATCATCTGATCCAGGGCATGACCAGCCTTGCGTGCCTGTCCCTCCCCCTGGTCAGTCCAGACCTTCCCCCCTCTATGAGCCCCAAAGAGGAACTGCACGTGCGATTGAGAATTTCAATAACAAAACAGCGCAGCGAACAGAACTCCTGGCCCAAGCCCTGTTGTATACTTATCGTAGCAGTAATGGCTCCTTGATCCCACCAAAGGCATAAGCCCTACTATCGCGTAACGCCACAGGGGCTCAAGCCTGTGTACCTGCTATGAGGGTAACGGTCCTACTACCAGAGTATGCCCATCCCATTGGCTGGCAGCTCTATCTCCACAGCCCTCCAGGAAGGCTAGAGCTGCTCACCAGTGAAGAGGCCCATGCTCGGCCCTCAACGAAGCACCCCCGTGTCATGTACATGTGCCTACTGCTGCACACAGGCACTTCCCTGCACCAATCGATTAGGGTTCCTAGGAGATGTCAACATGAGCCCAGAGACTCGTCCTAGTGGTGTGCAGCATCATGCGCAGTAGCCTTGAAGGCTGTTAGTTGGGTGTTTCGATGAGTATCCAACTACTCCACTCTACTACCGTCACGCGCCCCAAAAGTACTATCGTGAAT
>NW_003204537.1:0-1283 GCF_000006405.1 Perkinsus marinus ATCC 50983
GGATCGAGGATCGCTGGAGCCGCATTTCGCGGCAGACGTCGACAAGACTCGTTCATGGAATTCCTGCGAAACTGGCAGAAATTGTCAGGCTGCAGGGTGGACGAGTCCGCGCAGACTGGTCTCCTTGAGGACGAGCACGAGCCTGCCTCTGCGAGGTGTGCACTTTGAGAGATAATGACGAGTCTTCAAGCGACGAGTCTTCAAGCGATGAGTCTTCAGGCGATGAGTCTTCGGCAGTGTCATCCGATTCTGATGAGGACCTTATCGATTGAGACACATGATCTGTTCTTCACGTTTCATCTCACATTGGTGGGAATTTGCACCGATCGTGTTGATTCGGAGTCATTGGAGTGTGAAACAAGACCGGAAACCTTTCCCATGTTAATCAGGACACTCGAAAACCTCTAAAGATCATCAATGAAAAGAAAAAAAAATTTGAGTGGTCCACGACCCCCCCTGACGTGTTCGACTCTCGGGGCGATAGCGGCTCAATGACGGTGGTTTAAAATTTTACATTTGGTAGGTACAATCTGTATGTTATGACAGATAATCGTGCAAAGTTTCAGTTTCGTTCGCTCAGTCGTTGAGGAATTTCAAGCGGCTAAAGTTGTTCACGAAGTTTTGAAACTCCCTTTACTGCACGGAGGACTCCCAAGAGCTCAGCCTGTAGTGGAGTTGCATGTGAAGGCAATTTCCAGCTCCACATATTCCACTCACCGTACTGCGTCTTCAATACCGCCGCGCATCCGGCAGTTTGATTCCGCGATGCTGCCCCGTCAGTATAGAATACCCCTTTCGCAAGGGCTCTTTCCGCCGCTACTGATGGTGACAGGCCTAAGCTCTCTCGCCGCCGAAACTGGGGAATCGACTGGAGCTCCCATACCCCGGAGTTCATATCTCTTGGCACTCGTCGATGGCAGCTTTCAGACGAAGAGACAAACAACAAGGCCGATATCAATGATTATGCTCGCGTGTCCTCGCAAGGGGGGCGTGATGAGACCGAAGCTTGTCTCATAGAAGAACCACTTTCCTCTCGTGTCGGAATGCGTATCTCTGTTGCCACTGGAATATCTGCCGGCGTCCGTCGTCCCGGTCGTTACTGGTCCTCAGGCAGAGTTTGTGGCGTGCGCAGGTCTGGCACCCTGGATATCTTATGGGACGGCTCCGAAACGGCTGGCTGTGAAACTATCCGAGTTGATGATACTGAAGTCAAAGTGTTGCGATGATTTGCATGATTTGTTCCGTATATATCCGTAGCCGTCTGGCTCAAGATCTCAGTTGGG
>NW_003209760.1:0-2672 GCF_000006405.1 Perkinsus marinus ATCC 50983
TAACACATTTTTCCACTCCAAGTTCATAAGTTTTCACCAACAAATTCTCACCGGCGAAATTTCCGTGACAGCTGAAACTCAGTGATAAGATGATCTCACCTGAGCTCTCCGCGCACGAATGCGTCAAAGCTCCACCGAAAATACAGGGCTGCCCCTGAATCCAGCACTAAATACCTTACAATGGCATTATGTACATGCAATTGCATAAAATGTACAGGATTTCTTGCAATTGCATGAGTAGTCAGACCGCAGACCCTCAAACTGAATCCAGTACCAAATTCCTGACGCTGGCACTAAGAGCCCAAAAATGCCAGTCTAACAGGAAGAGCGCGCGACCTTCATGCCGAAGACCCAGGCTCAAATCCCAGAGAGACAACTTTTCAACATGTATCTCCTGAAATTGAATATTAACTTCTCTGTTAGTCAAGTTTCTCTACACGTCTACTGTTATTCGTTATTCGGCTTACTGCGTTAGTCAAACGGTTTGTCCGACGTTGACGAGTATTATCAAGTTCCGTACTGGGACAACATTCGCCTCCTGTAGTTTAGAGTCCCTCCCTTCCGACACCTCGAAACACACTTCGCTAAACTCAACACTCAACAAATTCAGATGGAGTCACTGTAACATGGATAGAGACTACGAGCTAACATGCGGTTATACGAGTTGAACTATAATCACATAGTACGCGTTCTTCGATACATGCGTGAGTGCAGCGGCTGAACTTTAGCCAGTAAGAGAGTATTTATTAGCAAAAGCCCACGTCCCACATACTCCTGGCATCCAGGACCTGGACCATCCAAACAATACATTACTTTGCAGGAGATAAATTGGCATTCACAATTCATACCTACATACAGTAATCGGCGTGGATGCCTCTCAGAAGCACTCTCGAATGTTGAAACACCTGTCGGGATTGTCAGTCAGGAAGGTACTTCAACATTGTTGAAACACCGGAAGAGCCAGGCTGGCTCAGCCAGCAGTCTTCATTGGATCAATCGAGTGAGACATGAGCCTGAAGCAGACAGTCTGTCCGCCAGAGACCATCTTGCTAGCTTTGCCATAATCGTCAAAATGCAAACACGTGCCGCTGCCGGAAAAACGCTTCAGAAACCAGAGAGATATCATCAAGAACAGCCGGAAGCAGATCCGATAACGAAGGCGAAGAATGTGAAATTGGAGACCAAGGGGAAAGCCAAGGTGAAGGCGAAGGCTAAACCAACACCCAAGGGTAAATACTTCACCTGTCTTTCAGAGTTCACCTCTCTCAGGTGTTTCATATGTAAATATAAGACAGCCTAAACCAGCAGCAGATGCTGGCGTTACCAGTAGAATGAGAAGCCCTACCTCCATCATCGACGAGGTCGCTACTTCTGCTAAACGTGCTAAGAGCATGAAGCAACTCTCGGTGTCAACTTGACACTGTCAAGTAAAGCACCGACGGCTACATCTAGCTTGTCCAAATCGAGTTACCATCGTTCCAACATTACCCCACTTGTGGAGACACAAGTCGTTACCGAACCGGTTCCATATCTTCCTTTACCCGCTTCATCATCAAGCTACGTTGAGAAGATTACTCTCCCGGACGATTCGACTTCGAATCCATTGGGCAGGATGAGCCATACCGTCTTGGCTCCTCCATCAGTTGAGTCCACAGGTCTGAGGCAGAAGAAAAACGGAAGGCATGCAAGCAATGGCCATACATCGACAACGTTACTTAATGAAGTCCCTTCTGCTATTACTGCCAAAAATCGTTCGGAACAAACCGTTGATGGCTTTGGAGAGGCCTGCATACCAAAACCTGACATAGGAGATGAGCTGAGATGAACGGGCATGAGCAGTGACTTCTGATATGTGTACTTCATGTGTTTCTCAACTCTCTCCCAATTCACGAGGCATAACTCCTACCCAGTACGATGAATCTCCCTGTAGACTTACCAATGCTGATGACATCACCTGAACAGTTACACCAGGTATCTATAATCACATCATAGTCCGCCCTTCGGAAGCCACAAGTAGGATATACACTATCTCAAAGTCATGAGCAGTGCTGGAATATATGTTCGCGTTTCTCAGCAGAGCTTAGAAAAGCGAGCGCCTATGATACAAGTTTACATACGAATTCTGCTACAGGTGTACAGCAAAACAATAAGAATTCCCCAAAACTTCCTCAGATTTTCTCTAATATCACTAACACATGTAGTTGACCATGTGCATATTCTCCCACACTGGTCATTGCTGAGTCATAGAGCACTGAGACTCATCCCCGAATATGCGGCTCGATCGAGCCGACTGGGTAAAAACCACAAACACAGTGAAATTTGATCGTTAAGAGACCTGAATACCGTATGTACTTATTAGTTATTAATCAATGATTACGCTAATTTCAGGGTATCAGTTTTCTTCACTGGCAACCCCAGTGTGGGATCACTTGATATCCAGATAAATTTTCTTGGGAATGTAGGGAAGTGGTGATTTCTCGCTCCCTCACTCATCGGACGCTCCTCCAACCAATGCAGCAGACCCGAACAAACTCATCCAGCACCCCTCTAACACTCGCAATCTTCCAGAATCAGCGCTTTTGCCACAACCAACCGCACAGGTGGTGTCGCCTATGTGTGTCTGACACGCACAAGTTGTGCGGCACAATCGTATACACGAATTTCCTACACTT
>NW_003206076.1:0-1771 GCF_000006405.1 Perkinsus marinus ATCC 50983
ACGTGAAGTGGCGTAATACTCGGTGAAAAACGCGATATTCGCGGTGATATGCAGTAGTTGTGAAATATGTTTTTCACTAGTGTTTTTCATATCACTAGGGTGGTGAAATTCCAATATTATATATACGAATATGTATCATTGATACATTCTCGTGTTTTGAAGGCGAGCCTGGTCTCTGCAGCGGTGATGGGTGCAGTGTGCATGCAAGCAGTTCAACTCGTATTGCCAACCATGAGGAGTCATCCTAACGGTAATGAGATGTTCCCTATGGTGTGGTATGTTTTCTGTGGTTGTAGTTGTACCATCTGGCAGTACACTACGTGGTGAGACTCTTATACGGGCGAATGATGGTAGGGGTAGTAGTGACAGGAAGGCTGAGATGGAGGTGGTAGTGTTGTGATATATGTTTGGTTTCTAAGCTGAGGCACTCGACTTACGGTAGAAGTGTACAGCAATCTTCTTTTTCTTTTTCTTGCGCAGCACTCCTTCGAGCGGGCGAGTAATAGCCAGTGCAGGGGTATAGCTGGAGGCTCAGTCACTGCCTGAGCCTGCAACATGAACCAATAGATAGTGTTGATTTTTTTTAATTTCCTCGAAATTTTTTTGACATGAACTTATGTGAGGACGACCGCATATGACAATAACGGTGGTGGTTATGACCGATTGACTCTACTATATGATAGCGCATCACTTTTTCTGTACCGTATTCTAGTTTCAGCCATAGTGTGTTAGAATCTGCCTGAGGAGAAATACGTTCCTTAGTTGGCCATATGCTCGTTTTCCCACAGTGTCATCATTCAATCAAGGATTCATATTTATTCCCCTCAGGGTGATGAGAGCGGCGCCAAGGACGAGCTAATAGCAGATCTTCGTCGTGAACTGGCGGAGGCTAAGTCACTTGGTACTACTTAGTGTGGGAGAATATGCACATGGTCAACCACATGCGTCGATGACAATATGAAATCCCGAGGGAATTTTGGGAAGTTATTCTCATTTATACGAGCTCGGGTAGAAATGTACAAAAACCAACAAAAATTTCCGAAAATTTCATCGGAGTGTTCATTTTATGACTATCACACGTAGTTGACCTTGTGCATGTTTTCTTACACTGGCATTACCTGTTCTTGGCGCGTTGGTAGAGTATGTGTTCAAGGTGGATTGGATGACGCCACTCGGAGTGATGGGAAGTGTTTGGTGGATTCGAGGAGACGACATATGCGTATGTTCGATCTGCTGAGGCTTGCAAATTATGACTGTCAGTCTAAGGGGAAATTGATCGATAGGTAGTAAGACTCTGCTGATGTATTGGTCGAAGCGCAGGAATTGCAGTATTGGAAAATATGTGCGCTTTCCTCAGCTGAGCTCACATACAGTTTCCTCACTGATTATAGAAGTTCACATACAAATTCGAGTAGAAATGCATAGGAACTATTGAGAATTTCCTCCAAGAATTTCCATTTTGTCACTGACACATAGTATATAGGTAAGGAAGTATATTCAATGTGTCACCCACTGATTCGTCTAGAAACACCATTGGAAGAATGAGAGGTTCGGAGAGCCGAAATTGGCTCATATATGGAGCTGTCATTTTCAAGTAACTTTTTGAAGGGATCGTTCGGGAATGTGCTTCAGTGAATCGTCATTGTTCGCGCTTGGCAGTTACAAGGACGCAGTAGTAGTAGAAGTAGGATCCTATTTGGGTGAAGAATTGAAGCAATTCACACATGCCAAGAAGGCGAGTCGAGGTGAGTGAGTTGATGTTGATAGTGTT
>NW_003214660.1:0-1669 GCF_000006405.1 Perkinsus marinus ATCC 50983
GGTCGTTAGGCTATCTTCTTCCGCCTCGTCATTCGCACTTTACATATGCGGGATCATCGAAGGTGGAATTAGTCTCGCCAAGGAGCGAAAAATGTTTACTTCAGCTGTGTAGCCAAGGCTTGCAAAGTGTCTTCCCCGGCTCATCCGGGAATTATCGTTGGTTACATCGGACGGAATTCGGCGAAATCGAAGTAGCACTCGGTGTAGGTATTGAAAGATTCTCAACACTTGGGAAAAGTCTTGGGAACTGAAATGTCTTGCTTACATCGAACGATCAGGCAACATACCAGGTGACTTGTAGGGGAAAATAGCGGCGCAGCCGTCTCCAATACGGTTCCAGCTCCTACCATTGTGACTATGTACGGTTCGTCGGTAGTTACTAGACGATATATAGGTCTATGTAGTATCCTCTCTCTCGACGAGGTCAACCCTACCTTCCACTATAGTATTTGGCGCTTCCCTTGTGCTAGGACACGTTGAAGAGGCCTAATGAGAGGTAAGTCAGAAAGAAGGGTTGCGTCTTGTGTCGCACATGAGGATGTTTTACGGGGCTGATACGCACCTTTATTTCACATTTTTGTAACAGAGTGTTATAACTCTTTGTATGAATCACATGAAGCCTTTCTTCTGAGCGAAACAATATCATTCATATCCCGTTCGGTTCTCTATCCTTTTTCTATGATAGACTCTTCTTTATGGGTCTCAAGGTAGAGCTTCACCTTCATTGTTCGCATTGATTCGCACAAACCGGGTATACGTTGTATGTTGTCGCATCATATGCGTTGAATGATTGGTGCTCTCTATTCGACACAAGTCGAGTTGGAAGTTCTGAACAGAAATTCGTAGAATCTTCTCCTCCGAGGCCTATATAGGATCCGTGGTACAATTGCAGCGGACTGACGGGGCTGCGATTCTCTTTGGTCTGTCATTGAGAAGATGACACCAAAACCTTAATGGTGACGGTGACGTATATCGATAACTCCCCGGCTAAGGAGGCCGAAAAACTGGGTGTTGGGCACCTGCTTTGCCCAAAGCTTCAACATATGCCATGATGGCATCAGCGCGCGCCAGGGGTGGGGGCCCCTGAGAGAGCGCGCCCAAACCTTTCACGCAATCGCGCAGGTGCGACCTGCCTATTGAATAGGGCTGGAAATGAAAAAGCTAAATTTAAATGGCCCGTGGAAATCGGCTGATTATTTGTGTACACATAGATCTCTACGCTAATGGGTGTCCTCTCAAGTATGGTTGAAACTGAAATCCTGTGACCAGAGATTGGTCTTGAAATGTTCGGATCCACATGTTGATGCGTACGTATGGCGCGCGCAAAAGTATCGTCGGAGCAGTTTTACGGGAGATAGGAGATTGATTCGATGAATCGGGTTCTGAGATCTTCGCCTATTAGTGGTACAGTAATGCATGGGCATTATATGGTCCATGATATATGCGAACTCACGCTCCGGTGTAATGAATTTCATATTTTTGTATTCAACTGGTGTCTTTGGTTGCACATGCTTCATTTACCTAGAGCATGTATCTCATGCTGGAGACTCCAACGCTCCACCGTGGAATGTTGTGGATGGCCTGCGTTCGATACATGGCTCAAGTGCTATAACTTTATTGGTGTTGTTCAGTTCATACTGATTGTGTTTGCAATGTGGAGAATGATGTA
>NW_003206449.1:0-1835 GCF_000006405.1 Perkinsus marinus ATCC 50983
TTGATGTTTGGTGTAGGCGTGAGCATTGATAGAAAACATAATACTAAAAAGTAGAGGGAGAATTTGTTTATTGCTTACTTGAGAATATAGTGTTGTGACTCTACTAGAGAAGGTGAGCTCGACATAGCAATAAAGTAGTTGATAATCTATGATTGCAAAGAGGGAAATATCTAGCTAGCTGGAGGGATTAGATATCTAAGAGCGATCGCACAAAAAGGGACATAACAATACAGACTCTTAAGCTTAGCTCAGCTACAACACAGTTGAGGGCAGTTGTGGGAAAATATGCACATGGTGGACCACATATGTTGGTGACAATATGAAATTTCTGAGGGGAAATTTTGCAAAATTCTTGTTGGTTTCTGTACATTTCTACCCTAGTTTGTATATGAACTCCTATAATTAGTGAGGAAACTGAGCGAACATATATTACAACACTGGTTGAGGGGGACAGATCGGAACACAAGACTTCTATCCTGTTAGCATATTTTTTCACACAGGTGAAAGCTGCGAATTTACCGCTGGCTTTAGCACAATACATTTTGAGAGAACTGAGACAACTACTCCGGCGTGCCCCTGAGAATTTGAAATATATGATATCGTACGTTGCTGTTGGAGGGCTTTCGATGGTTGATGAGGATCTCAGGAGGAGGTGGGATGGAATAATATTATTGGACCTGTTTTACGTAAAGTGGCGTGCTACTCCATGAATTGAAAATACTAGAGTTCGAGCATAGAAATTTGATAGGTAAATTTGCGTTGTTTTTTTGAAACTATATCACATATACAATACGTTTCACCCTAGTGATATGAAAAACATATTTAACGACTACTGTATATCACCGCGAGTATCGCGTTATTCACGGCGGATATATTTATGCGATTGAAAAATTTTGATTGTTTCCGCTCAGTATTGAGGTGTTGGTTTTTGCAACAGATACAGGGGGAGTATATCGCATGATTCTGATGGTTCCTAATCCTCGAGGAGAGTTGGGGTAGCGATTGCGATTATTTATTGTAAATTACTTTTACTTAATTGATCCTTATGCAGCTTTTGTGATGGTATTATTGATAAACGTATTCACATGCAATAATCCGGATTGTTTCGATTCAGACTGTAGCAGTGTTGGAGTAGTAGGAATATATGTAATCGCTTTCCTCATCAGCTGCTGAGCTCAGAAGAGTTTATATATGAATTTGGGTAGAAGTGTAATACAGAAACCAATAAGAATTTCCTCTCAGAATTTTAATATTATCACAAACTGTTACTACTACTTCCCATCAGTGTTGGAGTAGTAGGAATATATGTAATCGCTTTCCTCATCAGCTGCTGAGCTCAGAAGAGTTTATATATGAATTTGGGTAGAAGTGTAATACAGAAACCAATAAGAATTTCCTCTCAGAATTTTAATATTATCACAAACTGTTACTACTACTTCCCATCAGTGTTGGAGTAGTAGGAATATATGTAATCGCTTTCCTCATCAGCTGCTGCTGAGCTCAGAAGAGTTTATATATGAATTTGGGTAGAAGTGTAATACAGAAACCAATAAGAATTTCCTCTCAGAATTTTAATATTATCACAAACTGTTACTACTACTTCCCATCAGTGTTGGAGTAGTAGGAATATATGTAATCGCTTTCCTCATCAGCTGCTGCTGAGCTCAGAAGAGTTTATATATGAATTTGGGTAGAAGTGTAATACAGAAACCAATAAGAATTTCCTCTCAGAATTTTAATATTATCACAAACTGTTACTACTACTTCCCATCAGTGTTGGAGTAGTAGGAATATATGTAATCGCTTTCCTCATCAGCTGCTGAGCTCATAAGAGT
>NW_003206449.1:1935-6362 GCF_000006405.1 Perkinsus marinus ATCC 50983
ATTTCTTGTTGTTCTTTGTACACTCCCAGCCGAATGCATTTAGAAAATTGCAGAATTTCCCAAAAAATCTTGAAAAATTTACACATATTTCCCCCCCACACACTCGTATCAAATTTTCACTCAGGATCAAGTCGATCGGCTTATGAACGAATCTTTGGGAATTCCCGGGCGCGCGCTTTTTGTGGAGGACTGCTGACGAGTGGGTGAAATTTGATTAAAGTGTAACATGGATGAAGTTGAAAGTTTGAATAAAGACGGCATTGTTGTTGTGGAGTTCTTTATCGGACCTGTTTTGAATCTTATGGTGTTGAACCTAAGATACGTTTGTCATTAGTTTGATAAGTTTTCAATGCTGGCTTTAATGATAAAGGGAAGATTGGTATGGAATGAAACATGAAGTAGCTCGTGTGTGTCTCTGAACTCGACATAAGAAGAGAGAGCACGAGAGGTGCACGCATACACATGTGCGTGATTGTGAGGCTGTCTCCTTCATGGACTACTGATACGTAGTTCGTATTACCGTCCTTGTACTAGGAACACAACAGGAGCCGATAGAGTGAGTTATAACTATGTACTTGCGTACAGACTATGAGGATATATCGATCACGCTATACGAAATAAGCGCTCCACCTCCTCCTCCTCCTCCTCCTAATCATGAGAAGTGAACTGGTATAAACCCAGCAACATTGTGGCACACACAGTTGCCTACACAACGGAGCATACTCTAGAACAACTACAGTGAAATAATATTATCTTATATATTTGGTCTCATATTTTTGAATTTAGTGATAATCTGTATTCATCCCCTCATTGTAATAGAAGTGATATGTGAGGTTTTTCACTGGTGTTTTTTGTACATCACGGGTAAAACTCCAATGCGCCGCAAACTGTGTGAACTATATTGTCTACTTTGATATCATATCAATAGGAATCATTTTAAGTCATTTTCTATGGTGTTTATTCTGCTTGAGGAGCCTCGTGAATGTTGTATGGGATAGAACGAGTCTGGTCGGCGGCGCCACGCACGTGTACATGCATACGTTAATCTATGTGTGCATACAGGGACCCAGAGTTCCCGTGTGATCTCTCCTAGTGTTAGTTAGGGATTATCAGATTCCTTAGGCATTGAGGCAACCCAACAAACTTGAGCCAAGATGACTGCGGTCATGATCCAATCTCAGTACCGCGTATGTGTACGCATCAACACGATTGTGACGCCGAATTGGCGCCACGATGCGCACAACATGAAATTCGAAGAATAGAGATCAACTATCCACCAACATAGGTACCCGAGATTAAGGTGCTCTGGAATTCTCCGCTACGCTCTTTTCCCATTCTGCGCAGGCAAGAAATGTTTATATATGAATGTTGGTCATCATGAATTTCAATCTCTTGTGTTTCATCTTCGTTTTACGTGAAGTGGCGTTATACTCCATGAGGAAGATGCGATATGAAGTTGAGTTAACTGCTCGCATTCGTTCTTAGCGAAGTTCTATGCGAAATATGGGTGTTTTAATATCACTAGGGTGAAGCTCCTATGTTGAGAAATGCAGGTAAGTGTTGTTCTGATCACAGTTGCGCATGTCACGAGAACCCACAGGGTGCACGCGACTGAACGTGACCGCCGCCGCCGCCGCACGTCACGTGAAGTATTATTGCACTGGAACGAGATCTTTAGGTTTCTTACACTCTTTCTACTACCCCCCTTAACTATGGTATCGCGTTGATAAATTGTTGAACGACGTTGAATATGGTTTTTGGAGGAATACATGCTCGCTCTCATAATTAGCTGAGCTTAGGAGTATGAATGTGCATGCGTGCAAATAGCTCCGTGCCACTGTTTCATCTCCCAGTTGGTTAGTAAATGAAATCGTCGCTGATGGTGATGAAGACTATGATTACAATGTAAGTATTTTCCTCATTAGTTGAGCTCAGGAGTTTCATAATTCGGGTAGAAATGTTATACAGAATTCCGCCAACAAAATTTCCATATATTTTAGTGTGTAGGTTGTTGGCGATTATCGTCAGTGGTGAAGTGAGTATCCCCAAGGAGCCCGAGTTGATGATATGGCCTCTTCCGAAGTCTATTATTATCAACCCGAGAACTACCACTGAGAATATGGGTATTGTCATTCTTGTTATTGTTACTGTCTTCTTCTTTTCCTCAGACCATCATCCTGCCACTGTCTACTCCTTCCATTTCGAGTTAGAAGGAGACGACCATCACGACGAGAAGAGTCCCATCATGCAAGAGGATTTGGATTTCGCAACTACTATGTTGAATCGTCGATCCTTTCAGGGTGAGCGTTGTTGTTGTTGTTGTTGTTGTTGCTGTATTTTCTTCCGAAATTGTGACGTTTTATCTCACTATTTCAACTTTTCGTCATAAAAGTGAAATATTGAAATTACTGGATTTCCACCTTAGTGATATTAAAAACATATTTCACGACTACTGCATATCACCGTTTCAAATATCGCGTTTCACACCGAGTTTTACGACGCCACGTAAACTTCAACACAAGAGTTGATGTTGAATATTTGGTTATTTTCTTTCGCAGGAGCATCCCATTCAGTGAGAGTTGGAGTCAAGTATAATGATAGTCTACCGGACGAGGGGTATAGGATCACATGCACATCATCGCAGCAATGCAGTGTGCATGCAAGTTCTAGAAGTGGCACATTGTATGGTATGGGAACGATGGTAAGGGATGAAAGTCGTCTCGAAGACATGTTGGAGTGATATGAAAAACACTAGTGAAAAACATATTTCACATTTCACTTCGCGGGAAAAATTGTATTATCGGCCAATATGAGAATTCTGAGAAAAATTTGGGGAATTTTTGTTGTTAGCCTCTGTACACTTCTACCCGAATTTATTTATAAACTCTTCTGAGGAAAGCGAACATATATTATTACTCCAACGCACACTTGTTTTTTTATCTCAGGTGCAACTTGCTCACAATAACGCCGAGGACATGCCGAAGTTATTGGATTCTGGTTTCACCATTTATGACTTTCCGTCATTCCCACATAGAGGCATGCTGATGGACACTGGTAGAAGATATTTATCAGTGGAAACTATAATAAAGAATCTTCAACTAATGTTCTGGACGAAAGTGAGTTTTGGAGTTAATGCGTCTATTATGATGTTAAATTATTATGGTTATAGTAATTTATATTGGGGTATCAGCTTCAACTGCGTTTTTACTGCATCGCGCCACCGTCATTATTTCCATGCGATGACATAATGTCGGAGTATACACACTTGTTGGTGTGAATGGAAAAATTATGAGAAAATTTTGGTAAATTCTCATTGGTTATTTCTGTACACTTGTAGCAGAATCCGCATGTAAACTCTTGCGCTTGTTGGAAATATTTTTTCCTTTTCAGATGAACGTTTTGCATTGGCACATCTCGGATGATGTGAGCTTTTCGCTGGATCTCGAAGGATACGAAAAGTTGCAATATAAGAATCCAACGCCACTCAGGTGAATAGGATGGAATCTTTGTGGAATCTTTGAGAACTTTTTGGGAAATTTTTGTGGAATTTTTGATGATTTTTTGATGATTTTTTGGTAAATTTTTGAGAATTTTTGGGGGAATTTAATGTTTTTAAAGTTACTGTTATTGTAGTTGGAAAATATACACATGGTCAACTACACGTGTTGGTGATGACGATATGAAAATTATGATGAAATTCTCTTTGGTTGCTGTATGACACTTTTAGCCGAATTCGTATATAAACTCTTGAGCTCAGGTAATGAGGAAAGCAAATATAAATTCCTTTCTCAAATAGTGAACTTGATAAACTGGAGTCTCACGACCACCCGTTTTTCGTGAGGTGGCGTAATACGTTGAAATTTGCGATACTCGCGAGCGAGGATTCGAACCTCGCACAGGATTTTGCGCAGATCGTCATCGATTCCGTGATCGATTTAGAGTTAGCTATTCACCGGCAAGTTGAGTTGCCAGAGCTCAATTCCGTTTTTCCCTTGCCCATCTCGCCCGAAAGTCAATTGGCTCCAAGGCTTCAGGCAGAACAAGTCCGAGGACGTACATCGTATATCCTACTCCCAGGCTATAGCTAGCTCAGCTCGGATCCACCGCGCTAAGTCTTTGTGTACTGCTGTCTCAGGGACTCTGTCCCTCTACACACTTGTTCGATCGCTGCGCACAGTGCTTCCAGTGCATGAACCCAAAACCTCTATACAGGCTTCAAGAATCCCGCTGTGAATGCACTAAGTCTATCAAGGTGCAACCAGCGAAAGGTCGCTTATCGACTCATATCAGCCTTCAGGGATTGGATTCTAAGCCAGACCCGCGATAAGTCCCGACTCCAGTGTTCGGGCTGCGGGTTTAGAGGTTTAAGGTTTAGTGCTTGGTGCACTCCTATCACCTCTCGGCTTCTCTCACTCTCTCCCCACGGT
>NW_003207559.1:0-788 GCF_000006405.1 Perkinsus marinus ATCC 50983
CAGCTCCGGTATTCTCCCCATCACGAAACCTAATAAAAAGACGTTGCTTATACACATTAGAAAGAAGTAAAAAAATCCGGCATCAAAAAAACTTCCTCGACAACTGAGTTGTGCCACTTGAAACTCGAGACCATTGATAACTCCAATTTTCCCCTATGGGCACTTCCACCTCAACAGCTGTACTCATCCAACATACGACTATGTGCTCGAGCACTCTTCAAACGAAGAGTCAACTTCAGGGCGTGTGTAGTGGGAGGGAGCTCCCAAGACACTACGAAATACTTCTATATAGACACTCAGAAACCAACACTGACGATGACCCATCTGTTGACCTTTGCAACAACTCCTTCGCCGCCATCACATCTTCATCCGTCTTGAACAGGAGTCTCGGATCGAGCATTGTCTGATAACATCAATGATGATAATAATACTATTCACTTCCAATTCCACAAGATGCATCGTTGAGAAGCTACCAAGCCTGGTTGCTGTTCACTCACCACAATCTGTTTCAATCGACCCTTATATCGCTTCGGATCATATCTTGGTCGGTCCAATGAGAACTCCGGCGGACGGAAAAAATAGAGATCGACGAGATCTCCGAACACATAGTTCATAATAAGTAGCAGCACAAATATCAATCCTATCAATTACAACATGCCCAACATCCTCCCAACCCAAGTTTCAGCGCCATCATCATCATGATGATAGTCATGGTCATCACGCTCATAGGGAAAATCCAAACTACTGTATCGATCGGGGGCCTGTCGAGGCGGACTAGCCCTACCAAG
>NW_003204144.1:0-1159 GCF_000006405.1 Perkinsus marinus ATCC 50983
TACAGCAGCGCCTAATCAACTTGACGCTTCTATGGAAGATGTGATTAATGAGATCAAGGCATTGTCCAAGCTGGCTTCTACAGTTGAAGCTCCGGTTACTCGTCTATGTGATATTGAGCCTCATTTGGTTGAGCGTTGTCTACTGAGATCTAGCACTGAGGCCTTCTCCTATCTACAGGGTTGTCCACCGGTCCCCAAGGAGATCACACTGATCAAGTTTGTCGATGATGTCTATACCGGTGGATCTAACAAGTCTAGAGTTACATCAAGCTATGACTTCATTACCTATATCTCTAATGGTCACGACTTCGTCATTGAACCTAAGAAGCGTTTTAATAGTTGGGAGCCTGTGATGGTCAACGATGTCGAAGAACGACGCCATCTACTTGGTTATGACTATTCTGCTGTCGAGGATTCCTTCTACCCTACTTTCAGTGGTGGTCAACTTCAAGGGAATCCTATGACCAAGCGACAGTCTTGTGCGGTACTGGCAAGCTTCTACGATCCATTAGGTCTAATAGTGGAGCACGATATGTCTGCGAGATCTATCTGGCGTAGTATCAACAAGTCCACTACTGAGTGGGATTCTACTATACCTTCTAGTCTCAAGGATGAAGTCTGTACGTGGGCAACACTATCAATGAGATTGGTCAAGTCTATGCCAACACCACGCTATATCTCCTTCGACTCCCCTCTAGTATTAAGCACTGACGCTTCCAAAGATGCCTGGGGAGTAGACCTGAGATCTACTTCAAACCTCTCTGTTCGCTTGGCTGCTAAGGGAGGTCTATTCAGTATTCCTCAGCTCCCTTGGTCTATACCAAGGAAGGAGCTAGATGCACTTCATCGTGGTCTTCTATGGGTTAAGGCATTGTCGCCCTTTCTACCCGTTGTCACCCACTATGGCCAGTATCAAGCACCCTTGAGTGCTCTATTCCCAAGGTTCACAGATCAAGCTCTAGTTGTGCTCGTCGATTCTGAGGTTACTGTTTATCGCCTCAGACGACCACGTAATGATCTCAAACTTCCTGCTCCAGAACAGCGCCGTCTACTTGCTGTCCGGAAGTTGTGTCTAGACCTTAATGCTGTCATCAAACATGTACCCTCTAACTGTAACGTCTCCGATTCCATAACACGGTGCGTGCTACCTAAGACCATC
>NW_003212086.1:0-972 GCF_000006405.1 Perkinsus marinus ATCC 50983
TGAGGTCACTGAGGCCGCTACAAGCGAAGAAGGTACGACAGCAGCTCCCGGAGCGACGAGTACGACTGGTTCTGAAGCTACTGTCGATGCCACAGTAGCGGCCAGTACAGCTGCGGTGACCGATGAGGTGGCTGTCACTACTGCACCTCCTGTGACTGGCGAAGTGACCATCAGCACGGCAGCTGGGGAAGCTCCCGGTAGAGACAAGGATGACTCTGATGCTACCACCAAGGTCGCTACGGAGGCTGCAACTGTCACCACTACGATCGGTGCTCCTGTTGAGCCTACTACTACTATAACGTCCCCTTTCCCGGTCAGCACAGCTGCTGTGACCGATGAGGTGGCTGTCACTACTGCACCTCCTGTGACTGGCGAGGTCACCATCACCACGGCAGCTGGGGAGGCTCCCGGTAGAGACAAGGATGACTCTGATGCTACCACCCAGGTCGCTACGGAGGTTGCGACTGTCACGACTACGATCGGTGCTCCTGTTGAGCCTACTACTACTACTATAACGTCCTCTTTCCCGGTCAGTACAGCTGCTGTGACCGATGAGGTGGCTGTCACTACTGCACCTCCTGTGACTGGCGAAGTGACCATCAGCACGGCAGCTGGGGAAGCTCCCGGTAGAGACAAGGATGACTCTGATGCTACCACCAAGGTCGCTACGGAGGCTGCAACTGTCACGACTACTATCGGTGCTCCTGTTGAGCCTACTACTATCACGTCCCCTTTCCTGGTCAGCACAGCTGCTGTGACTGATGAGACTGTTGATACTACTGCAGCCCCTATGACTGGCGGGGTCACCATCACCACGGCAGCTGGGGAAGTTCCGGGAAGAGACAAGGATGATGCTGATGCTACCACCCCGATCGCTACTGAGACTGCGACAGTCGCTACTACGATCAGTGCTTCTGTTGAGCCTACTACTATTATGACGTCCCCTCAACCGGTCAGTACGCCCGCTGTGAC
>NW_003208575.1:0-1043 GCF_000006405.1 Perkinsus marinus ATCC 50983
CATGAATAGAAGGGAAGAACCACAGCGATCGACAACATTTTGGACGAACACAAGAAGAAATGAAATCGATTGCGTAAATTGCAGTCTGCAATTTGCAATTTGCAGAGCATCCCGGATTAATTTATGCAAGATGCCTTTTTTGCATACCGAATTCGCACATGACTGGTCAGAGGTTTGCATTCAGAACCACATCACTGGCTGACCAGTTCGTAATATATCGATCCTCGTTAAATTCCATTGAACAGAACTCAAATCATCATTTCAAGCATTCGACGAAAAACGCGCATATCAAGAGCACATTTCAATTTTCTGAGCAAGGCCTGAGGTGCGAGATCTCAAGGGGCAACCTTAGCTGAGGAAGTCACCCACCATTCTTCGGCACACATCGCCGCCCAAGATGCTTTATCTTGTATGGACATCGCGGTAAAGTTGATGGATCGGAGGCAGCTACCGCGCGTGTTGTGAGGAGCAATACACCCCTGGCTAACGGAGAAAGTCCATCCTTGTGGACAGCCGGAGAAATCTCTTGCGCAGCTATCCGAGCACGGCCTGAATCACGGTTATAGACCGGGGCTTCCGTCCTGTGAGGTACCAGTGGATAGCGCAATCGCGTGCAAGTCTTTGCTTCTCGGGAACACTCAATGGGTGGGTGAAAGAGGTGCATGAGCCAGTATAATCCGATGGTGGGACACAAACTTGCCCTTTGCTTTCCCAGTGCAAAGGGCACTGTAATATGACTGCTCAACATAGATGAGCAGTTCGATGTACCTCTCCTGAATATTCTCGCTTGCATAATCCATTGAAGAAGTGACTTGCTAGGCGATTCTCGATAGATGTTTCCACTGATTCCTTCGCAACCGTTATGTATATCTGAAACCGCAGCATTTCCATCATCTTTCGCACTGTAAAATCCGCGGTGTATGACCTTTTGCTACCAGGAAAGCGCACAAGACGTTGGCAAATACCATTCAGTTGTAGGAGTAAAAATAACTGGAATCTGCAGAAGCCAATCGCCTAGATAGAAGAAAATAGAACTGAGGTGG
>NW_003213272.1:0-2513 GCF_000006405.1 Perkinsus marinus ATCC 50983
TTAACAGCGCAGAACGAAGGCTTCGATGAAACCAACTCCGATGGCCTTAGGTACTATCAAGACACCAGTTATTGACTAGTTCTACCTTGGATGATAACCTAGTTCTACCTTCAGCTAAACTGAAAATCGATCATTACGCGAGCGAAATTGAAGGTCGGGCACACATAAAGAAGACAAGGAAGATATCATTATCTGGGAGAACCAGGGTACCCGGCACTTCTTCCATCCAAGGCAGAATGAAGGTCCAGGCTTGCATTGGGCAAATCGCAGTATCGCTCGTGCGTGCGTGGCGAATGCCATTGTGATCGACCCGAACCAGAAAGTGGTGCCACCGGTCGAGACTGAAGTGACAGCAATCTGGCTGTCCAGGAGCCTCTCGAGCCGGTTCCACCCTGGAATTTTTCTTTTACCTTCACTAGTTGTTTAGAGGACATTGCCTATGTGCCTGCGCGCTAGGCAATGTGACTGTGATGTTAAGCCAATGCACGGCTTGTTGTGAGGTTCGGTATTATCACCGCTCTCCGCTGCCTAGTTGGCTAACACTCGGTCTCACCCAACACTCCCAAATAACTAGTGCGATGCGGTGAAGCGTGCCTTGAACTGATCCCAAAGAAATCAGAAACCCGAACTGTTATCCAAGTGAATGCTGTCATCCAAGGGCGAACTGATTCAAAGGAGACTCCCTTAGGGGGGGGAACGCAACGCAACGCAACGCAACGCAACGCAACGCAACGCAACGCAACGCAACGCAACGCAACGCAACGCAACGCAACGCAACGCAACGCAACGCAACGCAACGCAACGCAAGCCGTATTACACGGCTTTACGAGCAGTTGCCCATCGCCGACACATGCCTCCGTATAAGCTAATGGTAATCAAAAGTGACTAAACGCACCACGTACACCCCGAGTCATATGAGACGATGTAACGAAGTTCAACGTACTACGTACAGAATCCATGGAAGAGTACAAGATGATATACAGACACTGATTAAGAGGATTAGTTCCTGAAGTTTCATGACAGATACTTCATATGCAACTCGTTTATGCCGTGCGAGCCTCCTCAACGTACTGCTCCATGTCTCCAGGGTTTCTGGTTGTGGTACAGCAAGCTGGTCTTTTGCTCGTGCGTCAACTTCGTCATGGATGGATAGCCCAACATAAGATTTCACTCACAGCCCTATTACTTGCAAGTGTGCTCCGTGACATGTAAGAGCAGTTGTCGATTCGAGTTGCTCAAGTCCTTCCCATACCACTAATCTATCATTACTTGATTGTATCCAGCCCGTTGCCAGAGCTTGAAGCGCGGCCACGTTGTCGTTAACGAGCCGGAGCTTAGGGGACTCCTGAAGGCCCCATTTACAGTCATTGTTGCTTGCAAAATCGCGGGAGGGACAAGTAATCGCCTTCAACTCGGGCCAGATCCTGCGATTCAACTCCTCATTTACGGATTCACTGTAACCGCCTATATTGTGTTCAGTAATATGGAGGTTTGGGTGGTTGCCACTGGTTTATCAAACCCGTGGCGCTTCTAAACTTTATCTCCTATATACAACATCCTAGTTATAACACCAGGTCAACCACGAAGGTCAATAAACTAGGGTGTTGTGAAACCACTCAAATGGAGATAATCTAGAAGCCCTCCCAATAAACCGCCCAAACCAGTTCACCAAGTTTCCGACATCAAGTCAATGTCCTCAGCATATGTTGCACTCGAACGCCGACAACTATGACCTGTAAACTTCAGCATATCGTCAATTTCTTGCTTGGAGAAATCAAAACGCTTCGACAGTTCCATACCAAGTTGTCGAGCATTCGTCGGCAACTTCTAACAGATCTTATCAAATATTCTCGAGCATCCTGGTACACTTACAACAATCTTTGTCATACGGTGCACCACACAACATAATCCTCTATGCATACGCTGATCCTTAAAATGTACACAATCACGCACTATAGTCTCAGAGGAACCCATTTTGGTAACACCCAACTCAATCTCTATAGTCATACCTATCGATCCTCTACATGCCCCATCAATGACTTTGATATCCTTTGCTCGAATTTCCAACAACTCTCCAGGTCGTAGAGCTAATGAAATGCACATTAGGATAGCATCCTTGGTTTGTTCAAGTTCCACCCTTCTTAACACACCAACCGGTAATTTGAACAAACTTTCCGCTACTTTTCCGGTACCGACGGAGCTTGCCTCTTTTTTATCTGAGGTTTTATCTTACGCGCCGATGGCAGCGTCCGAGCTACCAGCTTTTCATCCGATGTCGAAATGTCACCGAAACCATGTAATTGGTTGAGTGTCTTCAATTCCGATGTGTATTTCGATATCGTTGTGTACTGCAAATTTGTTGATTCCACCAAACTCCTCACAAACGTAACTTCGAACCAGACGATGGGAATTCCATTCCCATGGATTTATATTATTTATACGCGGATTCATAACCTTTTTTTTGTTTCTGGTTATACATAAAGCTCTAGGAAATCAAGCAGATTCTTTCTCCC
>NW_003213272.1:2613-4326 GCF_000006405.1 Perkinsus marinus ATCC 50983
TCGGCATCACTCACGACAAGTCGGCCCAAGGACTCACAGATCAGTTATTCCGCTTCTCGGAGGACTTGGAGCTCCCAGTTGAGAAGCTACGTGGACAGTCTTATAATAATGCGGCAGTGATGAGTGGTCGGCATAGCGGACTCCGCGTGATGGTTGAGCGAACTCAAAAGCTCGCTCTATAAATATGCGCGTTTTCAGCACCTGTAACGCACAAGTGTCATATGCTTTACGTAAATCCAGGCTAAGCAGACCAACGATTTTTCGACCTCTAACTCCGGTGCTAATAGACTGATGCAGGTAGGTTACTTCGTCTTCCGAACTTCACGCAACTGGCACGTATTGATCTGTTTAACCTCTCTCGCTGGAAATCTCTCAAAAGCGGTCTCTAGCCTATACAGTGTCATGTTCTCTACGATCCTAGCAAGGATGTAATTACTGCATGGTGTGGTTAGGTGTAGTGTGGGTTTTTCCCTAATAAGGACTATTCTCCCTCGCCGCCATTGATGGGCTGTACCTAGAGTTGTGAAGGCCTAACTCACCTATCATGAAAGGTTTAGACTGTTGTGCATCAAGCAAGTCGTGGTGACCGGTCGTGGCTTCGTCGGGACCTAGAGAGGCCAGCTTTCTGAGTTTGTGGGCTTTCATGGTATTAGCACGCCTATTCTATTGAGACTTGGTGGCCAGAGTCTACTCCTATAGACCGCCTCAGATAAATAGGTAGAGTAGGTCGTTGCCGCCCCAAATAACCCTCTAATTCCACTTTTATGAGTCGGTCTCTATGCTTTTCAGCTATGCTTTTCAGGACTCTCCAAGTCTTCTTGGAGGCCTTTGTCAGGCTTTCAGTGAAAGTTATCCATGACTTTTTCTGCGCTTCCCGGAGCTCTACAAGGTAATCATTCATCACTCTACGTAGGCTACGTTGTAGTTCATCAAAAGGTTTCCCCGCCTGACGTCTGCGGACTATAGCTCTCCTAATTTTATTTTTCTGAAGACGCAGAAGACTCAAACGATCATTCCAGTAAGGTTTATATATTTGTCGCCTCCCCCGTGCGATACTACGCACGAAACTTTTTGCCAACTGCATAGTTATCTTTATCGGTAAGTGATCAGACGCAGCCATTGTATTTTCCATGACATATTTGTTGCATTACGGTACCATTTCCCGTGATACAGCAATAGGATCTATGCTCGACATAGCAGGGGCTTCTCGGAAGGTAGGTGCATCATGGATCGAGTTGAGAGGCTTCAGACCAAATTCACGCAGCCATTCCTAGATGTATGATCCCCGTTCATCTGCCGTGGTAGGTAAGCTCCCAGCCCATGATGGATGGTGAGCGTTAACGTCTCCAACCAGGATACAACCCTCCAACGGTAAGTGAGTAATAGCGGGTTGATGGCTTTGTGGTCGAGTATAGATGTTAATCAATTTTTTTGTGATAGGGAGACCCACGATTTCTGCCCCGAACATAGAGTATTGATAGTTGGTGTCCTGTAATGGCACTCGTAGGAAGGGTCTCAGCTTTAGTGGACGTCTAGCTAGTATCACTAAGCCACCGCTGCGCCGTCCACATCGAGTTAGATCCCGCTGTGGAAGGTATTCGGCCTCGATGTGCTCCACTGAATAGTTCATAAAGTGTAGGGAATTCTGTGGACCATGAAATGTTTCCTGTGGACAAACTATATCTGGCTTAGCACGTCGTAGATACTAGAGTA
>NW_003207848.1:0-2640 GCF_000006405.1 Perkinsus marinus ATCC 50983
TCGCGGAAACCGTGAGACGGGCGGCCCGGGCCGGGGCGGGTCTTCCCTTCGGGTCCCATAAACTTGGGTTTTGGTTTTCATATTCATTCCATATGTCACGGTATAGTCGAGGGCAGAAAAAGTTTCTTTATTCCATCCCAATCCCAGTACTGCCGGGAAAAGGGCCGGAAAGGGCATAGAGTCTGTGCAACAGACATGCACTGTTGACACATTCAATGAGGTTCACTCAGAATCTCTGCCTTGAGTGTCTTTCTCTGACCCGCCGTACCAGATCTGCGCGACCAACACTCATGGTGAAGGAGCATGTTCAAGTACCGAGGCGTCTCGATTCCTCACTTCGAGTGCTCGGTTACCGAGATTCGAGTCACAGAAATCCCAGAGTCGGAAGAGTCGATCTCTTGGTGCCTTTTCCCGAGATTCTTGGCTCGAGAGCTTGGATGGTACGGGATTTCACCATCTAAGGCCACCAAGCGCTTCTCAGATTAAGCCTCCTCTGCGATGCGGTTTACTTGATCAACTCCTCCTCATTAGTTATCTACATCTGTGTGGAGTGGTGATGCGTGGTCTCCCCAGTCGAGATATCGTTCAGCCCTGAATCACTACGCTGCTCTCTGTACCTCCAATGAATGTACTCGTTTCTCGGTTTGTACAGATTTTCTTGTATCACTCGTATCCTCAATAGGTACGAGTTGCTGCTGCCAGATACGAAGTTCGGGCTGTGTTTTTGGTTCTCGCCTCGACGATCTTTACCATTTCAAATATTCAGGTATCCGTGATCTTTCGTCTGCCGGGCTCTCAGAGAGCTTCTCACCATTGGCAGTATATTTGAATATCACGTCTATTTTATACAATTGTATGAGGCCGTCTATCTTCTGTAGACGGACCTCTGCCCAACCTTTAGATGTTACCCAATGGCTGGGCTTCTTCCTGAAGAGTTGACCTAAAACTGGTTTGTTATCAACATACACTGTTAATGGAAGAGGATTTGTGATTTCTAAAGTTCTTATTCAAGGGACGGACAAGTCATTGAGACCTCTCAGGGCTGCTCCTAACTGTATCGATTGGTCGGATATCTCTCGTGCCTCGAAGTCAAGATCCATCTTCGACCAACTGCGATCCAAAGTACGGACAAGCTCAAATTGCGTCTGCTAAAGCATCCGCATACAAAGACTACGGTTGCGAGGGATCTACCCAGAAAAATCCGGACGCTGGATCACCTCGCAGCACTATGTCTTAGCATAACATATGTGCTTTGACTACGATATCATCAGGCATTGCCTGATGATATTCTCTATTTTCTTTTTTCCGGCTCTCCAGCACTCGAGACCACTGAATATAATCCAATCATTGTAATACAGTAGTTGTATGATAATATGCGTTCTCTCGAACACTAACTTCGAGTTCGAACTTCAAACTTAGAATGTCTTTGAATAGTAGGAACATTTTGAAAACTTCTCGAACGCAGAACTCGAAACTTTCAAGTTTTCATATTGTGTCTTCCGGATTGGAAGGTCCGATTGGAAGGATTGGTGTTGTGATTTGCCTCTTGACTTAGCAAGACCATACTTTAGCTAGTAACAGGGATATAGGAAGAGATACTGATCTGATGCTCAAATATGCACCACAGTATCGTAGTACGTTCAGAAACATTATCATTATCCATTATCCATAAACAAATGCACAGCCTAGTTCAGAAAATTACACAAAAATGTCGCAAATTACATAAAATATCCTTATCAGAAGGAGTACCCTAAAGAGGCTTCAAAGGAAGCGGAAAATGGTGGGAACTCGGGTCAAAACTGAGTTTTCGATCTCGAGGAAAAATTTGCATTTTTCAATGCACTTCAATGCTCAACTTGAATTTGAACTCGGGAAGGTCACTTTTCTGAACCCTGAGCCCAGAAAATGGAACACCTCAGCGGGTCATCTGATTACAGAGACGATGCGTGAATCATTCGCAATGCGAATTCCGAACAGATCTAATCCACCAGTGACACTCAGTGTGACAGTGCTTCACCGTGTGACCAACACAAACCGTCCACATGAATATTGGTGCCTAAGTTAGGAATCCTAACCATGAAATCAAATGAATAGGTTGATGGGATAGAGAGAATACCCATCATGAATCTTAATCAGCGTTAGAGAGAATACTCACGGCGTATCCTGAGTAATCGAATGGTAGGTAATGATGGATAATCCGTGATGGAGGGTCCGATAGTGAGCCATCAAAGAAACCATTGGCACATGGTGCCACTGGCCTCTCCCATACGGTACGAGTAACACACAGAACGTGACTCTTGAGTGCATCGCTGAAAGAGACAAGCGACGTGTCCGACGAAATGCCAGCTGAACTTACATCGAACAAGTCTGAACAGTCCAGGAGGCAACGACCCAAAACGCACTTGACATCGACATTGGCACTACTCGCAGGAGCCGGAGGACACTCCGAAGCTTGTGTGCATTCCTTAGCACAGATCGCCAAGCCAGTTTTACCGCTAGGGCTCTACATGGGGGGCTTCATGCGCGCAATCACATGATCAGCCTACGTGAATAGCGAATAGGCTCTGTTGGTTCGGGCAATCACAGCTCCCGACAAATGTTCCTTTAGAATAAGTGCAGTCCGTGGGTCTACCGTAGTAT
>NW_003205426.1:0-1144 GCF_000006405.1 Perkinsus marinus ATCC 50983
TGAGCGCGACCTTGGCATCTTCGAGACGCTTTGGGACATCCCGAACGTCGACGAAAGCATCGGCGGAGGTGACCGATACGATAGTCTTGCTGTCATAGACGTTTGTGGAGGTCGATGCGGCTATGAGCGGAACAAAGGAGAGGAGCTTCATCGCTTCGAATACAGTAACAAGAAACTGTTATGGTGACCCCGTTGAGTTATGGTGGCTCCACCTACGAACTTCGCGTCACCGGGTGACGCGTCCAGTCTTGGGTGACGGTCACCCAAGACTGGCCTAAGGTGGGCGCGGCTCGCCAGGCGTCACGTGACGTGACTCACGTCTCCGGATGAGGCCACGGGGGCGTCTAGGTTTCGAATCGCTACTTTTTTCGAGTTATATCTCCTTGGCAGTAACTTGTTACAACCTCCCTATATGAGATACCTTTCTTCTATTATCTTCTGCTTAAGCCTTATCGTAAGCGTTCGCGCTTCCCACCCTGTGGGCACCTACGCTTGCAGAGCATCCGCTACATCTGGCGGTACTCTTGTATTCGCTAATGACCAGCAGACTGTTCACATAAGCGTAATTGACGGTGAGTGCGGCGTTTCTGCTGACGTCCCTTATACTGTGACGCCTATTCACGGTTCTGACGAGTTTTGGGTGGTACCTGATTACAGCTCGACCAACTTCAAGGCAGCCATAAGTAGCTGCAGGTCTTCTGTTCTCCATGCTGGTTCCTTCAACACATTCCTGATCGAGTCGAGAGATGGTGTTCTAATGAGCCATATCACTGTTAACGTTGGTAGCGGGTCAGCATGGGAATACTGGTTAAGTAGCCGCCCCGCCCCCACGCAACCAGCAACTACACAAGCTCCTCCCACTACGGTGCAGCCCACCCCAGCAATCCCTGAGAGCCATCCTATGGGCGCTTTCGGTTGCAGGGGATCAAACCGGTACGGTGGTCGTTTAGATTTCGACGAAGATAAGCAGGTGCTACGCATCAGTGCCACGGTCGGGTCCTGTGGTGTTTCGGCCTCTGACGTCCCCTATACCATAACTCCCATCCCCGGTTCTAACTACGAGTATTGGGTCAAGCCTGACTATAGCTCTACTGATTTAAAGTACGCCTCGCTGCTTGCCGAGATCCTTCTATTAATGCCGACT
>NW_003209632.1:0-1011 GCF_000006405.1 Perkinsus marinus ATCC 50983
TGAGCATATCCGTTAGGACCCGAAAGATGGTGAACTATGCCTGAGCAGGGTGAAGCCAGGGGAAACTCTGGTGGAGGCTCGTAGCGATACTGACGTGCAAATCGTTCGTCAGACTTGGGTATAGGGGCGAAAGACTAATCGAACCATCTAGTAGCTGGTTCCCTCCGAAGTTTCCCTCAGGATAGCTAGAGTCTTTATCAGTTTTGTCAGGTAAAGCGAATGATTAGAGGTTCCGGGGAAGTAACTTCCTCGACCTATTCTCAAACTTTAAATGGGCAAGATCCAGTAGTTACTTAATTGAACTATTGGGGTCAATGAGACGACTCTAAGTGGGCCATTTTTGGTAAGCAGAACTGGCGATGAGGGATGAACCTAACGCTCGGTTAAGGTGCTAAACTGCTCGCTCATCAGATACCACAAAGGGTGTTGGTCGATCTTAACAGCAGGACGGTGGTCATGGAAGTCGAAATCCGCTAAGGAGTGTGTAACAACTCACCTGCCGAATCGACTAGCCCCGAAAATGGATAGCGCTGAAGCGAGTGACCGATACCGGGCCATTGTTGCAAGATAATTGGCAACAATGAGTAGGAGGGCGTGGGGGTTGTGAAGAAGCTTGGACGTGAGTCTGAGTGAAACAGCTTCCAGTGCAGATCTTGGTGGTAGTAGCAAGTATTCAATAAGAGAACATTGAAGGCCGAAGTGGGGAAGGGTTCCATGTGAACAGCACTTGGACATGGGTTAGCCGATCCTGAGAGACAGGTTAAATTCCATCGGATTGGAGCTTTGGCTCTGTTTCTCGAAAGGGAAGCTGGTTAGTATTCCAGCGCCGAGACGTGGATAATATGTGGCAACACAAGTGAACTCGGACACGCCATAGGGGACCCCAGGAAGCGTTGTCTTTTCTTTTTAACAGTTCGACTTACCCTGGAATCAGATCATCTGGAGATAGGGTTTTCGAACTGGAATAGCACCTTGTCTAACAGGGTGTCTGGAGTGTTCTCGCTGGCCCTT
>NW_003209078.1:0-992 GCF_000006405.1 Perkinsus marinus ATCC 50983
GTGTATCTGACCTATGTGATCTCAATCTACAGATAATACCCATAATCCTTCTTAAATCAACATCATCATCATAATACTGCATGGAATAAGATGTTCATCAATTTATTACGGCATGAATCTAATCGTAATGTTGAGTTAGGCGGTTATCGAGCTCTTCATCGGATCATTTCCAACTCCCACGATGATGGTGGATACAGTCCAGACCCGTCCCAATTGAACGAGTGACAGCACTGTGAATCATAAGCTTAAGTTACACGTAATGGTATTTTCACGCCACAGATGTGGAGCACGTCCCTTACGGGAGAGACGTGACGTCTCGGACGTCACTGGTAGAAATCCCCATCTCTCGAGTGAAGAAGTGTTGTCTGTTCGTATCGTCGTCCAACTACGCGGTTACATGACTCAGGTTAGGAAGGGACGGAATTATGACGGATTATAAAGAAGAGGACGCGTCAAAGCAATAGGCCTGTGCGTGCGTGCCGTCTCTACAGAGACGGTCCTAGCGTCCCCCATTTGAAAGAAGTAGAGTTTATTAGTAGTCAGCCAATTACAGACTATGAGTGGTTGAATCGTACGTTACTGATGAGAAAGTGAGTCCACTAATCCCGCTCATAGGGTTACGACTGAAGCTTTGTCTGCGATCAGTAATTTACTCGTAGGATTGTTGGGAGGTTACCTACCATACCTCAGGGAGGCATGGAGCCGCTCCGTCGGACACACGCGCCGTGTCCTTTTGCAGAACTTGTCCCAGTTGTGTAGCAATTGATCAGAGTGGAAGGTATCGTTAACGATATCCTAGATGATCTTGTCGTTGCTTCGAGAGGCAGTACCATCTATCACGAGATATGGTCCATGGGTGTGAAGTAGGGTCATTGTAATGTCTTACCACAATCGCATACAGTGCCGTCTCTACGATATCGAAACTCTGTTCGATTCACGTGCAAGCTTTACATCTAGTCACTATGGTCTCATCTCAGTGACGCAGGTAATCT
>NW_003207330.1:0-2144 GCF_000006405.1 Perkinsus marinus ATCC 50983
ACTCAAGATGGTGATAGTATGACAGTGGGACTCATCGGCCATGCCCGTGTTGCCGAATGCAAGCTCACCATTCTTCCGTCGAATCAATCCTCCCTAAAAAGATATGTTTGTTGAGCTCCCAAGTGAAAGAGCGATGTAGCGGTCACATCTAATTCGACCCCAGTGTTCGGAATGCTAAGAGACGGACAGCAGACGAGAAAGGATGTACCTTCCTGTTGGACCACACTACGCATGTGCAAGACCGTTGATCAATACTACACCTTTTCCCGATGTATTCTAAGAATTGCCACTCCAAGTTTATATACTGCAGTTCCGATTGCTGGTGATCGATATCTTTCCGCTTCGATTTCACATTTTCCCATTCAAAAATCATGTCACCACTGGGAATACTCAACATTTGGAAACATAAAACAGGCGAGTATTCTCGAACGGTTCTCGACCTCTTCATCCCGCCTTTCGGCGAGCCTATAACAAAATCTTACCTTGTGGTCCTCTTACGTTGTTCGACGAAAGGGGTTAGTGACTAAACCCTTCCGCTTTTTAGACTAAACTTCAGTCTATCCCACCACATCCGAACGTGACTGGCTGGTGAGATCCTCACTACTAGGTCTTCGTGACGAAGAGGCGGAGCTCACTCAGTCCTCGTCTATTGATTCATCCAATAGACGTACCAAGCCCTACCCTAGAATATGTCCCGGGTCGATCCCCGGGTAGGACATTTTTCCGTCATTAAAGGTGTTCCTGCATATCTCTTCGAGCTGTTCGCATAATTGAGTTTCGATTAGTGCTCAAACCTCGAGATGTGTAGGAGTCGTTTGATCTATCTGGTGGCCTCCTATGCTTCGTAGTCAAGCCAGAGTAATTCTGCACGCACACACGCGCGCACTCACGCACAACGCGAAAGTGCCTGTTGTTGTGGTATATGCTCCGCTCCCTTCGCTCGCTCCGAAACTGTTAAATTAACAGTGTTAACAGCATTTTTGCCGTTTTTTGGCAATTTTTCCTCTTTCTTTCTTATTTTTCCAAAATCCAGGAAATGGCAGGGAATTTTCCACCGGAAATATTGTTGCCATTTAGGAACACCCTGCTTGAAACCCTGTAGGTGCCGGGTAGTTTTAAAGGATACTCCGTACTGTTGGTGTCATAGACGATGTGTCCTCAGAATTCATGAAATTCAATTTCTGGCATGTCTGCGGACAATTCGAAATCCAGAAGCATTGCGCTTGCATGTAAGACTCCCGAGACGCTTCTGAGAAGCGCCGTAATTCCCATCTGGCTCGGGAGAATCAGCAACCCAAACCGAAGAAACAGCTCCACGCCAACTCTTACCGGCTTCCATGTCGTGAGCATCTGCGGCAGACTGTTGACCGGACTGGAAGAATACGAGAACGACGAGACTAGCGACGATAGAATCACATGACCTACCCGCCTTGCCGACTCGCTTTACCAGAATGCGCCATTGCGGGAGAGCTCTTCAAGGAAACCGAACATCGGCTGAAAACGGAGAGTTCTATCGATATAACGATGGGAGATTCAAGCGGGCTCTCGAGCTACCGGAAATCTTGAGTGTTCCCGGCGACTGGGGGGGGGGGGTCAGATGCGAGAATATCGACCGGAATATCTGAGCGGAGAAGGTCAGGGTAAACAACTCAACACTGCTTCCGTGAGAAGTGGCAACTGGGCTCACAGGTGAAAAGGGAGCTGCTCCCGTATATCCACGAAACCTCGTCAATTACCCATCTGTCTCCGATTTCTCGCTAGTCCGATAAGAATCCTGGGATTTCCCGATACGATTCTATCCAAGTCCGACACAACCCTTCGTAACCCGCCGGCGAGAATCATTGCACCACCGTACCTCCCTGCTAATTGAGCACCACTCAAGACTGAGAGTTACACACGAAAGATAGGACTCTCTGTTTGAATGTACGTGCCTCGTTGCAGGGCTGCAACAAGGAGCATCCTAGACTGGCAGGACACTGAGACAGCTGAGCAACATGAGGAAACGGCCTCGGGGAGTGATGAGCATCTGAGATAAAGGGATGGCCAAACGGGCAACGACAGGTCTCATACGGAGCCACGGTTTGACAGGCGTTCCAGAGGCTCGATGCTCAACCATCAGGTACCTCAAGGGATGTCCTATTGAA
>NW_003202132.1:0-1223 GCF_000006405.1 Perkinsus marinus ATCC 50983
CCCATGTATTCACTGATAAGACTGGTACTCTTACCTGCAACAAGATGGAGTTTAAAGGAGCAGCTGTTGGGGGCAAGCTCTATGCTAGCACAGATGTCTCACCATCTACAACCCTACCGGATGAAGATTCCAATGATAAGGTCAAAAGGGAACCGTCATACAGCTGCTGGCCACCTCCTCCCAAGTTCTCTGGTGTATTACCGTGTTCTGACGAGCTGGTGAGCATGATGAGAAAGGCTTTGGCCAAGGAAGGGAGGGGATCTTCCAACACTTTGCATGAATTCCTCTTTGCCCTAGCTATCAACCATACGTGCGAGAGGGCACAGCCTCCTGCCATGCCAGATCCGGAATATCATACTGATCCCGATGAAGGTAAAAGTGGGGGATGCCTTAGTGAGGCATTAAAGAAGGCGAAAGGACGGATGAAAGGTAGAGCCAAGTTGGATATCTATGCTGTTCGAGAGGATGGAGATGTTGTGGCCTCTGATGATGATGTTGTTGTTGATGATGATAGACGAAAGAGTGAAGGGGGCATTGAGGCTGTGTACCAAGGGACATCACCCGATGAGAGTGCTTTGGTATCAGCGGCGGGTTACTTTGGCTTGAGGTTTACGGATAGAACACCAGACAGTATCGATATAACTCTACTGCCTGAAGGAGATACAAAGACTATGGATCTATTACATGTGGTGGAATTCACTAGTGAGCGGAGGATGATGTCTGTTGTGGTAGCTGATAGCAGTATACCGAGTAAGGAGGAGGGCTGTGTCTGCTGGACACCACATCATGATGATCCTATCATCAGATACCCCGGATAAGATGGTATATGTGTATACTAAGGGAGCGGATAGCTCCATTCTACCAAAATGTACAGTGGATACTTCCGAGGCTAAAGCTACCATGTCCCATACTCAGCGTCATGTTAGAGAGTTCGCTGATCTAGGATACCGTAGGTTGGTTTATTATCATCTTGCATATGGTGCCGATGTAGGTACATTATGTGTAGCCATGCGTAGGATGAAGTGGAGTGAGTGGTGTGGTATAGCTCATGAGATATCTGCAGTACAAGATGATATATACAATAAGGACAGTCGTATGGCTGTTATCGAATCTACTTTGGTAGAGGTTAATCTCACACTACTAGGATGCACTGCAGTAGAGGATAAGTTACAAGAAGAGTTCCACAGACCATCGAGGCTTTAAGGGCAGCTGGTATTACTGTA
>NW_003212131.1:0-1082 GCF_000006405.1 Perkinsus marinus ATCC 50983
TGTCGAGGGAAGAACATATTTCTATTGCGGAATCTCGAAGAACTCCGTTATGACAGTCAGTTCATCATTCAACGGTGAGGATTGTCATCCGTCACTACACTGTACTGTAGATTCAGCAGAGGCGATGAAGAGTTGAATATAACTTCGTGCATGCGTGCACTGGAGTTTCACCCTAGTGATATGAAAAACGCTAGTGAGAGACATATTCCACGACTACTGCATATCACCGCGAATATCGCAATTTTCGCTGAGTACTACGCCACTTCACGTAAAATAGGTGAAACTCCACTGTATGCGATAATAGTGATTGCGCTGCTTTCTATGTGCGCAGGATCACATGATTGCCATCCGTCGTACTTCGATCTTCATTGAAGTGGTCATGCTCAATCTTTAGTTTCTAACGGTTACTACTATCACTGTACATGTTCAAAGTGAAGTTTACATATCGCATGAAGCACGCATCACGTGATTAACGCGTTATTCTCGGCTCACATGCGTTTTCTCGTGAAGTGAAAGCGGAATATGTTTTTCACTAGTGTTTTTTTCATATCACTAGGGCGAAACTCCATTGTATCTGCGAAGTTTCAGATCGATTATTATCAATCTCGAAAAATAATTTCATTCTTAGCATTGTAGATATCCAATTGACATGCATTGTTGAAGGAGTCGTCGAGTGACAATCTGCACGCGTGCGCAAGGTACATCGAGAGGCCGCTACTCATCGGAGGTTTCAAGTGTGACTTTCGAGTGTATGTATTGGTGGTCAGTGTACACCCACTGAAGGTATACATCTACTGTGATGGTCTAGTGAGGTGAGTCAATAGTAGCAGTGTTGGTGATTTTGTGAAAATTTGGCGGAAAATTTGGGAAATTCTTAGTGGTTTCTGTACAGTTCTATTCGAATTCGTATGTAAAATTAATGAGGAAACTCCTGGCCTCAGCTGAGGAAAGGGGATATCTATAAATCCAGCACTGTCGTCGCAAACGTGGGATGTGCGTAGCTGATCATTTTTGGCGGTTCCTACTCTGTATTCCCATTGGAGTTTCACCCCTAGTGATATGGAAAACACTAGTGAGAAACA
>NW_003209810.1:0-1098 GCF_000006405.1 Perkinsus marinus ATCC 50983
TGCAGCAGCTGTTAGGATTAGATAACTCAACAAGAGTTATAAACAAGTGGTTCTTAACTAATGATCAATACAGTAATCATAGAGTATACGCTAGGCTAGCAAGAGAGACTAGTATCACAAGAATCTTAAATTACAGGAGACACTTGTGTACAATATTTCCTCACATCTCCCCCTGGTTGCTACCCGCAACCAAAGTTAATAAACTAATCAAAAAGCTTGGACTTCCGACGTCCCATAATAAACTCTTAGATTGGCACGATGTTCATCTCGTTCAACGCCAAATTTATCAACGATAGTAACACGAGCATTATCGTTGTGAACAATTAAAACTTTCCACGGTCCTCTCCAACCATCAGTCATCTTAACAAGCACCTTTTGACCTATAGATAGAGCTCGGGGTGGCCTCTGATCTCCTACCGATTGTTCTCGATCATCTCTAACTTGACCAATCCAATCACGCTGCAATAACACACCTTCCTCTTTAGACTTCAGCTCATCCAAGGTAGGCAACTCTTGCTCAGCATCATCGACATTCGAATCGGAACTAACAGGGGGAACCACAGATCCCAGATACATAGACCGATTAAACATAATGTCAAATGGTGTAATACCAAGATCAGGTAAGATAACACTATTCATCCTCTTGGTAGCACTAGCCAATTTAGTACTCCATGAGCGAGACTTAGACAATCCATAACCTCGTAAACACACCTTCAATTCTTGTACTCGTCGTTCAACCAAACCATTACACCACGGAGCTCGAGGAACTATCAATCGAACATGTATTCCCAAAGCTTGTAGACTGGACTGCGTCATCCGCGATGCAAAGCAAGTTCCTCGATCACATCGTAAAACACGCATACTACCAAAAGTACCACAAATCTCGGTAATAGCTCTTATAACCTCTCTACTCGTGGCTGATCGAAGGGGACGTAACAAACAGAAACGAGAGAAGTGATCATATAATATCAGACATAAATACAATTAAAGCTGTCTGCCGTAATGGGACCCGCAAGATCTGCTGACACAGTCTTCCAAGGGGATCTCAACGAGTGATCTAAGCAATTACCCTTCCATACGTGCATAGATCCCTTGATA
>NW_003216926.1:0-1429 GCF_000006405.1 Perkinsus marinus ATCC 50983
AATCGCTGTGTTGCTATCCCATCAGCTATGTATACCGCGAGCAACGCTGAGACGCTGTTGGCCGCATAAACTGGTGTACAGGTTGGATTCCCGAAATACGGTTCAAATTGGATAAGCTCTATGAAGTACTGATGGTCCTGAGCCAGCGACCGTCTCTTCGGAGCGTCAGAATATCACCAACCAGGCGCCTAGAGCTACATAAGTCCGCCGAGACCTTCACTCACAGTCACAACAAACGTATTCCATACATTGACTACAAGGATGAGTATCTATTGGTGACCGATGCCTCTGGATGCGGTCTGGGTAGAGACTTCTTTCCACGATGCGATACTCGGAATCTAAGATAGTTTTCGATAAATATGGAGGAAAATCCCGAGATTTGGAGGCATATTTGGTATGAACGCAGGAATCGGCTCGATGATCAACTTCCTGCCGAGCAGGAACCAGTGAAGTTCGTCAGCGGTGATAGTAATTTCCTCGAACTACTCGCAGTCTATTACGGCTGCGAGTACATCCGGGCAATATGTGCTCCGCGGGTGACCTACATCAGATGCTTCTCTGACAACACTTGTACGGTGTCAGTACTAAGAAGCTTCAGGTCGCGCTCTATGAGCCTTGCTTCCGTCGTTCGGAAATTCGGCGACTTCCGTTACCGACTCAATGCTCATCATATTGCCGGGACCTTGAACAGCATAGCTGATGATATCTCTAGGTTAACTCGTGCTTCGTTGGTATCCGCCCGGCGGATTCCGCCGGTCAAAATTTGACCGTCAAATGGCGAGGTCGTGGCGGGAGCTGCCACGTTAAGTCCTTAAAAAAGCTGTGGCGTTCACTCCTCCTCAAGTCTGTAAGACTTGTCAGAAGTTGTGACTCACGACTAACGTGGGTTCATAGTGCTCGGTTTCTCGTTTGCGGACCCGACCGAGTTCCTGTCAATTTGAGTGGGCCCAACTAAAGGGATGCCAGATTTGTCCGTCATCGTTGGACCGCTACATTCCTCATGTCAGAAAACTCCGCCTTCACGAAGTGGAACGAGATTCAGCCTGCACACGGTTCAGCTGAGGCTACAGCTCAGAATCTGGAGCTACTAGGGCTCTCGATAAGTGAGGACACAAGAAGAGGCTACGAAAGGGCAAGAAGAGAGGTCTATGAAATGGGATTGTTCTTCCCTCTCAACGCTGGTAAAGTTATCCGATACATCAGTTGCCTGTTGGGTGTAACTGAGCTGAATTCGACCTCGGTACAGCAGCGAATTAAAGCCCTAAAGACTTTGCAGAAACTGGAAGGCTTTAGCACCATGGAGGCCGCGGATGAAACGCTTACTAAGCGAACCATGCAGGCTGTTTCACGTATAACTTATACGGTATAAGGCTCCAGCGGGATGCCAAGCGCGCTGCCATAATGCCCGAGAGTGCAGTTGAGTTCCTAT
>NW_003215988.1:0-1073 GCF_000006405.1 Perkinsus marinus ATCC 50983
ACTGCTGAGGGTCTATGACTCGGCTCCAATCACCAGACACAACTACCGATACTCTACAAGTAATGCTCGATTCCGGAATTGCAACCCGATTAGTGTATATGATATAGTTGAGACACTGCTGAGGGTCTATGGCTCGGCTTCAGACTATAAAACACAATTACCGATACTCTAGCAGTGATACTTGATTCCGGAATTGCCGATTAGTGAATATGATATAGTTGAGGTACTGCTGAGGGTCTATGACTCGGCTTCAGACTATAAAACACAATTACCGATACTCTAGCAGTGATACTTGATTCCGGAATTGCAACCTGATTAGTGTAAATGGTATAGTTGAGACACTGCTGGGGAAGTATGACTCGGCTTCAGACTATCAAACACAATTACCGATACTCTAGCAGGGATACTTGATCCCGGAATTGGAACCTGTTAAGTGTATATGATATAGTTGAGACACTGCTGAGGATCTATGACTCGGCTTCAGACTATCAAATACAATTACCGATACTCTACAAGTGATACTTGATTCCGGAATTGCAACCCGATTAGTGTATATGATATAGTTGAGACACTGCTGAGGGTCTATGACTCGGCTCCAAATCACCAAACACAATTACCGATACTCTACAAGTAATACTTGATTCCGGAATTGCAACCCGATTAGTGTATATGATAGTTGAGACACTGCTGAGGGTCTATGACTCGGCTTCAGACCATAAAACACAATTACCGGTACTCTAGCAGTGATACTTGGTTCCGGAATTGCAACCTGATTAGTGTAGATGATATAGTTGAGACACTGCTGAGGGTCTGTGACTCGGCTCCAGATCACCAAATACAATTACCGATACTCTAGCAGTGATACTTGATTCCGGAATTGCAACCCGATTAGTGTATATGATATAGTTGAGACACTGCTGAGGGTCTATGACTCGGCTCCAGATCACCAAACACAATTACCGATCCTCTAGCAGCGATATTTGATTCCGATACTGCAACTCGATTAGTGTATATGATATAGTTGAGACACTACTGAGGGTCTATGACTCGGCTCCAGATCACAAAACACAATT
>NW_003205754.1:0-1062 GCF_000006405.1 Perkinsus marinus ATCC 50983
TACTCGTGCGCAATCGCATTATGCACGACCAGGTTATGCTATGAATACCCGTGTGCAAACATATTGTACACTCAATATTTGTGTGCGACCATGTCATACTATCGACACTCATGTGCGACCCTCTAGTACTATCAACGCTCATTTGCGACCATAAGTACTTATGTGCGACCATCCAGTTCGATAGTGGCGTAGCTGTACAGCCTCGGCGACAGGACAAATCCTTGTTGGATCCCCTTGATGGAGTATCGCCGGACTCCCCCTAAACTCGACCATTGTCCACTGAAAAACGAGTCCAGTTCCGCAAAGCCATTGTTGGCTAAACGGCCGACGGCTGCACAAATAGATTCGTGGCTAATGAAGTTAAACGCCGCCACTTCATCGAACGCCGTGACGGTCCTTGGTTCTTGGGATTGCTCTCTAGGGCACTCGAAGGATGTTTCGATGCTGAGTCGGTTGACCTGTTGGAGGTGAACCCGTGGTGAACCCGGCAGTGAACCCGTCAACCTCCGTTGGAGGTTGATGGGTTCAGCGCCGCGAGCCACTGTATGCCTCCTGCAAGGACAGGACAGCTGTGGCTATGCAGCATTTGTGAGATCCTGTATGGCTCCAGCGACGTTGCTACAGCTGCTTACAACTACTTCTTTGTTTCTGAAATGAGCAAGCCTATGATGATAGTGATGAAGAGCTTCATTACTTATGAGCCTCACCATTCGCAACGCTAAAATACAGAGGGTCGTCAGCCTATGGCCATGCTATGACATACGGAACGCAGGGGCGATCCGCTCGCCTCACGGCTACATCTTTGCAGTGCGAATTAGTAGGTGAGCGACGCGACTATCCGTATCGGTATTAGGGTCTTTCAACTAGCACCAGGGCAGCACTCTTCATGCAGCATCTCGCTCTCATTTCGCTTGAGTTTGCGCAGTTTCCTCTAAACTAGGGCAGGATAGATATGAGCCCCAGCGCTCAAATAACGGACGATCTTCGAGTCTGAGGGGTTGCCTGTATCAGGAATTGACGAATGCCAATGCAGATAGTCGACAGTGTACTCTAGCGACGCCA
>NW_003212855.1:0-1514 GCF_000006405.1 Perkinsus marinus ATCC 50983
AGCACCACTACTGCCTCAACTAGTGGTCCTGTCACTAGCACTACTACTGTCTCAACTAGTGGTCCTGTCACTAGCACTACTACTGTCTCAACTAGTGGTCCTGTGACTAGCACTACTACTGTCTCAACTAGTGGTCCTGTGACTAGCACTACTACGGTTTCAACTAACGGTCCTGCGACTGGCACTACTACTGTCTCAACTACTGGTCCTGTGACTAGCACTACTACATCCTCTTCATCTGGCCAGTGTTCGGGTGACTTCTGCGTTGCTGATAGGACGGCGTTCCCTAACCTCCTCCCGGTGGGCCAAATAACTACCGAGTCCTTCAGTTTCACTGACTATGGTGCATGGTACCTAGCTGGTTACTCTAGTGATGATGGTATCCGTATGCTTTGGAGACTCCAATGCAACCAATGGCTACCTGTTGCCGAGACGACTATTTCTAATATCGAGGCTTCGGGCAACGATATGTTCGTGTTTGGCATCAGCGAGGGTGACGTTGGTGTTTTTTTTACCCGAAGAACAACAATGCTTATCGTATAATAGCTCAGGCGGATCCTTCCAAGGAGTATACTGGAGTCACCTTTTATCAACACTCGAATATTCTATATGTTACCGAAAAGGCTACTGGGCAGATTGCTCGGTTCACAGGTCAGGGAGGCGCGTGGATTCCTATGGACCCCTTGAATGGTTCGGGTGTTATTATTGAGCCTAGTATTCTGCGCTTCACACTCGGTAAACTTTATGTGATTATTACTAGCACTACTACTGTTGCCTCAACTAGTGGTCCTGTGACTAGCACTACTACTGTCTCAACTAGTGGTCCTGTGACTAGCACTGCTACTGCCTCAACTAGTGATCCTGTGACTAGCACTACTACTGTTGCCTCAACTAGCGGTCCTGTCACTAGCACTACTACTGTTGCCTCAACTAGTGGTCCTGTGACTAGCACTACTGTTGCCTCAAGTAGTGGTCTTGTGACTAGCACTACTACTGCTTCAACTAGTGGTTCTGTGACTAGCACTACTGTTGCCTCAAGTAGTGGTCCTGTGACTAGCACTACTACTGCTTCAACTAGTGGTTCTGTGACTAGCACTACTACTGTTTCAACTAGTGATCCTGTGACTAGCACTACTACTGCCTCAACTAGTGGTCCTGTGACTCGCACTACTACTGTTTCAACTAGTGGTCCTGTGACTAGCACTACTACTGTCTCAACTAGTGGTCTTGTGACTAGCGCTGCTACTGTCTCAACTAGTGGTCCTGTTACTAGCACTACTACCGCCTCAACTAGTGGTCCTGTGACTAGCACTACTACGGTTTCAACTAGTGGTCCTGTGACTAGCGCTACTACGGCCTCAACTAGTGGTCCTGTGACTAGCACTACTACGGTTTCAACTAACGGTCCTGCGACTAGCACTGCTACTGTCTCAACTAGTGGTCCTGTGACTAGCACCACTACTGCCTCAACTAGTGGTCCTGTGACTAGCACTACTACTGCCTCAACTAGTGAT
>NW_003205975.1:0-2545 GCF_000006405.1 Perkinsus marinus ATCC 50983
AGGGGTTGGCGATGCCAATCTTTATGGACTAGTGGAAATCTCTTAGTGGAAGCCGCCCGGACTGTTTTCACGCATCATCAAACATCCCGTAAGATAAAAGCGAGTTTGGAATACGGAACCTCATTTCGCAGCTCAAAATTCGAGCTTTTCAATGATGAACTGGAGCTGGTGTTTGGGATGAGCTCTTGTGATCAAATCATTTGATTCAAATGTAGTACGATACAAATCCATCTCATGCCTATCGCCAACCGCCCGAGACGGAGAAGATTTTCAGGGATGCCTTCTTGAGATGGAGCACCCGCCGACTTCTCGAGAAGGAGGGCGCTGTCGACAATGGAAACGAAGATCGTTGAAACTCCATTACATTGAATTTCAGTATTCCATAACCGAAAGTTTGCACACTTTGTCTGAGGCTATTTTGTTCTTCATAAGAATCTTATGATGAGATGAATACCTGCGGGTGGGTTGACTATATCACCGCCAGAAGATACGCCCTAGTAGTACAAGCAGGCTGCAGGACCACGCAATCGGTCCTATCGGATAAAAAGATCAATGCCGTCGGTTCGACTGGAGTATTTCCTACTTCAACCGGGATAGGGAAAACTACGCCCGTGATCCATGATGAGAGTCCTCAAACACCAGTTATTGACGTAAACCTCAAAAAAGCTAAAAATCCGCCAAAAGTGAAATATTTCACTGAAATTTTTTTTCGTGAAATATTTGAAATATTTCACTAAAACATCCTTCAAGGATGAAATATTGAAATATTTCAGTGAAATATTTCAAGGATGATCCTTGAAATATTTCACTATGAAATATTTCAGCCACCCTGGCAATGGTCGATATCAGCCATCTCAGCGCTCTTCAGAGACTGCACAACCCGATACAGTGCCGAACATCTCATGCTAGCGATGGAAAATAGGCACATGGCCAATTACGCTGCGTAAGTTCCGCTGCCAAAAAGGAACAGCCGATACACAGCGCACGCGTGCAAGATTGCATCACGTACGCACGCATTAAGAAGAGCTTGCAGGTCAGAGGGCCGCGTAGATAGTGCTGTCATTTTGCTCAACCCATCCCTCCCACACCGAGCACAAGAGCCGAGTTGCTTGAAGACCGCACTTTCCCCATCTTCGAGGTCGATGCGACATCCTAGTGGTATCAGGGATACCAAGCAGCATTAATCTTGCGAGTGCGGCCTTCAAGCCCGAGTCGGGCTGCCCGACTCTTCATGTACAAGCCTAGCTTATCTCCAGACCCACGTGTTTCGAGTGTGGTAATTTAATGAGTACGATTGTAGATAGGATCTCTAGATTCCACTAACCACTGCCTTGAGTTCCCAAATGGTTAACACTGGTCGAACAGAGGAAAGTCAGGTCGCTGTAGTTTGGTGCCATTCACCTCTAACGGTGCCGCATAATCCTTTCCACTGTAGATGAGCTCCCATTCCGAGACGCATTGTACAGCAGTGTCTCTGAGGTCCCGAATAAAGACTGATTGCTTCCGGTGCCCTATGAGCCCCCAAGACTTCGCCTGATGACGAATTCATGACTCATCCGGAAGAGGCGAGAAGAAAATCCAGTTCAACTTCGCTGTCCTAGTCAAGGACTACTGCCGCGATGCCTGCCAATGATCTACGGATAGTCGAGAGCTCATCCTCACCCAAGAAACATTTTCTAGTCGCAACGCTGGACTTAACCAGTTATCTAATTACATCGTCCTGGAGTCTGTGTCGAACTCGAAGGTTGGGATGGCCGAGAAGCTCCATCAGGATCACTGCCTCAGCTTCTCGCGTGCGATGGTTTCGCTCGGCATCGGCATTCAATTTGTGCTGACTTTTTAGCCCTTATTATAACGCAACAGCTCATACTGAAGCAGCGCTCAGACATTCAAAATGAGCCTTGAAGGTGGAGCACGATGTAGTGTGACAGAAAATTGAGCTGGTTGAGTGATGTTAATCTGAATATCATCGGGGGGCAGGTATGTGATAACGGCACCTGACAAAAGATGACCCAATGAGCAGTTCAATTCCATGAGTGATATGTACTCGGTCTCGTGAAAAAGTGATACAACATTGAAACTGATAGAGCCTGAACGAGTGTTTTTAGAACTTACTGTCAATAGTTACTCGGGGCAAAGGTGGAAAGACGCTGGTATCGTCCAGAACAACCCTAGCTCCTTCCATGTGGAACGGCACAGGCGACGTGTTGTTGAAAAGTGTACTTGGAGGCGTAGAATTCGTTTGAATGAGTCTGAGAATAAACCCAGGAGCAAGTAATAACCAGTGTTGGACTTTGCGAAGGATATGAAGGCACGGTAGACACTCCTGCTATTAAGAACGCTGCAAGCGAGTGAGGAAGGCGACATTTCGCGAGGTAGATGAGCTTACATCGTTGTAATAACAAGATTATCAGGGTCAGCATCAGAGGAAACGAGCCTGCCGGTTACAGAGCCACCGATGGGCAGAGTCTCATCGAGCAAGAAAGTGCCAATGGGAGGTGGTCCCGGAGAGGGAGTCGGCCCCATGAGTTGTAGTAGGCCCTGG
>NW_003209505.1:0-1035 GCF_000006405.1 Perkinsus marinus ATCC 50983
ACACGAGCAGGATTTCTCTCGTCAATTGGCAGTAGCCTTCTAGCAATGGGATGGTTACACATTCTGCGTACGTATTGACTGAGCCCGTCGCTTGCGCATGAATTCTGAAGGAACACGACGAAAGTGCTGATTCTCGAGTTCGTCATGCATTCAACTTCAACAATACCTCGGCGAATCGTATACATCGGAAAATTTTCGATTTCCGATGTAGTCTAGCTGGTTAGGATTCGTGGCTTTCACCCACGCGACCAGGGTTCGAGTCCCTGCATCGGAAAATATATATTTGATACGGTGTTTTCCAGGATTGTGTTGAGCGCAAGGATGGGGAACTGAGTAAATATCACAGGTGCGTTGTTTTGTTCAAGATATCTGGCTCGTCACCGGTTCCCCTCCTCCCCTGGACAAAGTTGAACATTGAGTTAGAACAAACCATTCCAACGTTGTTCGAGGGGAAGGGGCGGTTCAGCCCATCCTCTCCAAGTGAATTGAGAAACATATATTGTGAGGGGGACTAGCTCAAATGGTAGAGCGCTCGCTTAGCAAGCGAGAGGCACCGGGATCGATGCCCGGGTTCTCCATATAGGAATGTTTTTAGTCGGTTCCGCCACCGGCGCTCCTCATCTGGATGAAAGCGTAAGGTCATGTATGTAACATCGTGATAGCTCAAGCAAGTGCGCTCCCAGTCCGTACATATTTTCGGGTTGTAAACTTACTCGCGCCATCACTCTCTCTGCTTCTTTACAGTAAGACGCGCACCCAGCCCTGGCTCTCAGCGCCGTTCTCGGTGACTGGTGACACTTGAATTCATGATAGTATTGATATCTGGGTGAATGGTTCCACTATCCTATGAGGTCAGTGTCACACATCATCGCTTACTGTTTCGACAGACACGAGCAGGATTTCTCTCGTCAATTGGCAGTAGCCTTCTAGCAATGGGATGGTTACACATTCTGCGTACGTATTGACTGAGCCCGTCGCTTGCGCATGAATTCTGAGACACGACGAAGTGCTGATCTCGAGTTCGTCATGCATTCA
>NW_003206282.1:0-1217 GCF_000006405.1 Perkinsus marinus ATCC 50983
CCCTACATAGATATCTCCCGCGAACCCATCCCTCAAGGCATTCCTTGTCATCACGGACTTGGCCACTGGGTATACACTTCTGTGCGGTGCGGAAGATGTCAGAGGAAGTACGACGGCTAAACTGCTGTATGGCTCGTGGGTGAGTATCTTTGGTGTACCCCTTAGTGTTACCGGGGACAACTTCATCGACTCGCCGTCACTGCGCACGCCGCTCCTGTCCTGTGGTGTGCGCTTCAACACGGTCCCGGCATACTCACCATTTTCGAATGGCAGTGCTGAGGAAAGGGTCGGACGTGTCAAACGCGTCCTCCCGACAACCAAACTGCCATGGGATCAAGCCTTACCTTTTGTCCAGTTGTCGATCAACTCCCAAAAGCGAGTCTCTGGCCATTCGGCGGCGGAGCTCATGTTTGGCACGCAAATCCGTACTCCTTCTGCATCGGTCCTATCTGCCATCACAAACAATACGCCCATCGTCCACATCGGAGATCTTGAAACATTAGCTACATCTGCTGAGGTACCAGAGGCCCTCAGGGAAGTTCTCAAGAGCTCGGTGGGCGCGGCTCGAATCTCCACTCTTCAAGCCCACGTTCGGGACTGCCTTCGAGCCTCTGCGTCTCGGCCAGGTCGTCCACTGAAAGATGGTGAGCTCGTGGTGTGGCGCCGTCCTGAGTCTCGACCCGTTGAAGGAACGGTCAGATTGGTCAGTGGCGTCCATACTGAAGATGGTCCCTTCTGCTACCTTGGATCGTTGGCTGGTTTCGTGACTAGGTTACACCCACTAGGCAGCCCACCTGGTCACTCTGTCAGCGTTTCTGCCTGTCATCTGGAATCCAGGCATGCCTTTGTAGAAAGAGACCGTCCAACTATGGCCGTTGAAACCGAGATCCCCTTCACTTCGATAAAACCTGGTCAGGTTATTCTTGCCAGGCTGTCGTGTGGTGCTGATGCTATCGGAAAGGTCATGGCCGAAAGTTTCGGCCCGAAACTGACAATGACGATACTGTCGCTCATGGCTCACTAGTGGTCCAGATCTACGACTCGCATGATGGCAATAAATTTTTCCCGGTGTGGTTATCTCATGACGGTTCCACTTACGCTGGTGACACTCCGGAAAACGCTCAGCGGGACAGTCCGCTCCTGCGTACGGTGTCTTCGGTACTCATGCGTATCAATCTGACTCCGACGAACATGCTCAAGGACACCTCACGCGCGGC
>NW_003208835.1:0-2929 GCF_000006405.1 Perkinsus marinus ATCC 50983
TTTCAAAAGTCATATCAATGTCAGTATGAAATAACATCAGTCTACCAGGCGACTTTAAAGCCCTGTCGACTGTTGTGTTGAGAGAAGCACTGGTCACTGATCAACCGCTGGTTGCAGTCTGTCGGTGCAACACTGTAGCGACGGACAGAATCCTCCTTGCAGGGATCCTTGGATTAGATTGGATCAGAGCTATAGGGGAATATCTATCAGCTTTAATGATAGCAATATGCCTATCATACAAATCAATGCCAATAGTAAGTCCGCGGAATCATATGTCGTGATCTTCAACGACATTGTCAATACAACATTGTACACGAATGACACGGCAAAGTGTCACGTGGGGATCCAAGTCACGGATGGTGCTGACAGTGAGAAAGCTGGAGGAGGCGACTTTATTTCAGAGTCACACGTTCACCGCGGGAGGACTTGGCCTTGAGGACTTGAGTTACATGCCTCAGATGTAACTGCGCATCGTCTCGGTGATCCAGAGAGCGACGAAGGAGCAGTGTGGCATTGGGTGACTAATAATGAACCACCTAGGCACATTATGCCACCAGATTATGATGTATTTGAGAGAAAATCACCAGGTATAATAGAGTTGTTCAAAGATGCCATCGAATTGTGGAAAGAATCTGGCTTCATAGAGGAAACGCCTCTCACTGAAGTGAAGGCTTCGCACCCACTACTATGTGCTGAACAGTTACACAAGCCTACAACACCAGTTCGGCCATGTTGCGACATGCGCTGGGCCAATGAGATGATCAAAAGTACGCCAAATGAGAATAGAGACTCTCCGCTTGCTTGCATTGAGAATCTCAGACGTTGGCGCTCATACCAAGTTGAGGCTCCTGATGAGCTTGTTATCATAGATTTGAAGAAGGCGTACTTGTGTATATTTGTTGATAACGACCAATCCTATTGGTTAGGAATCCGATTGAGATGGGAGCCTGATACGGCTTACCGTATGGTCAGAATGCCATTCGGGCTCAATGTAGCTCCGAAGACACTGGCACTGATCTTAGATGATATAAGAAAAGAGTGTATCCCTTTGACGGCGATCTTTGATATGTATGTCGATGATATCATAACACAGCGGTCTTATGCTCAACTCATTCGGGATACATTGCAGAAAAACGGATTTCCTACCAAAGAACCTACTGCTCTCCTTGACAGCAGAGTGTTAGGTCTCGAATGTCAAAAGGATGGTACTTGGCGTCGTAGAGGTCAATTGCCTATCCTTAATACGGATAATTGTACCCGCAGGGAGATCCATAAATGGGCAGGGAAATTCACAGCCCATTACCCTATTGCAAAATGGGGGAGACCCGTAGCAGCTTCCCTAAAGAGATTGGCTACCCTCAGGAAGCCTAAACAAGACCTACTGTGGGATGTGCCTGTGGATGGCTGTATTCGCATTGCATGCGAAAAGCTCGTAAATGAGATCAACGAGCGAGGTGATCCCATAGGCGGGACGTGGAGCTATGATAAACATCTGGATTGGGTAGTATATACAGACGCAAGTCAACATGCGTTGGGTGTTGTACTAACTATAGGAGGTGTTTATGTCGAGGACTTCACAAAACTAAGAAGCCTCAGAGATAAACGCCATATCAACCTGGCAGAGTTGGAAGCTGCCATATACGGCATCCAACTTGTCGGCAAATATATAGCCGCTCTTAAACTGGAATCGGGCAGAAAAGTGACTCTGAGATGTGATAGTAAGAGTGTTGTGGCCTGGATAACACGCCACCAAGAACGTCATTGGAGGGCGGTCCATGGCCTCAATTCCACATTGGTGGAGAGTCGGCTAAAAACATTTCAATCTACGTGTACGGCTCTAGGCATTGAGTTAGAAGTCGAGTTGATATCGACTGATAAAAATCTGGCTGATGAGCTCAGTCGTCCTCGTGCCTATTGTATTTCTCCGAGAAATATAGATGAGGAGGGAGATGATCTCATTGCGATGATCTCATCGCGGCTCCTACAAACGACCCAGACGGATCCATGAGCTGACGAAAGGGACGAGCACGGAAGGCTCATAATGTCGTGGGGATCCGAGCTGAGATATGTAGCAACTGTGCTACATGAGCATGAAGGCTCCAATTCATTGTTCGAACGCATGAGGCGCATCATCAGATGCCCTCAGTTACGGCAGCATTGCAACGAATTTGTTGCTGGATGTGATGTCTGTTCCACAGGAAAAATCACAAAAGCTGCCACAGCTCAGCTTGGTATAGAGTTCGGCCAATGTGAGTTGAGAGCTCAGCGTCCTTGGCAAATGGTCCATATGGACATAAGTGGTCCATTTAATAACGCCTTGGACACTATGTACGTGATAGCCTTAGTTGACAATTGGAGCTCTTATACGATAACTCGGATAGTTTTGAATACGCCGACTACCGAGGACTGTTTAGCACTGTTCAGGGTAGTGGATGCAACATTCAACACTACACCTGAGGGCATACATACCGATAACGGTTCCCAATTCATTTCTACTGCGTTCGCAGATGCGATGAGTTCGGTCTCGTGTCGGCACGTTTGCTCCCCAGTCTTCAGTTCCTGGTGCAATGGCAAATGCGAGAGAATGTTTCGCATTATTAACGAGAGGATTCGCTGCCGAAAGAATCCTAACGAGTTGTCGTTTCTCACATTCAAACAAGTAGTGGTACGCGCCACTCAACTGTTCAATACTGCCATTAGTGGTCGAACTACATATTCTCCGCATGAGATGATATTCACTTACGAGCCTTGGATATTTCCCAGACTTCCGGCAAAGTACAGGCCCGGAAAGAGTTACGTCGAGTCGCAGCCTAATACTGATCCCCAATTACCCGCTAAAGGCGATTTGTTGCTGATGAGGAAAATGCCGCGAGGCAAAAAACACGAGCGACCGTATATTGTCGTTCGGATCTTGAACCAATTGTCGGCA
>NW_003208835.1:3029-7555 GCF_000006405.1 Perkinsus marinus ATCC 50983
TAGCATAGTGTAGGCCCATTCCAGATCGGCTGCATGTCAGTCCATGCACGAACTATGCGAAGTCTAACTGACTCGTCCTAGCTCGAATACGACTCTGTGCTCTCGCTTCCGACCGATATTCAGCTCTTCACCCGGGACACATCGCCAACTAGGCTGAGCCAAAGCTGCTATTCCTGCCCACTCGGATCCCTACTCATGCCCACTAGGGCGACACCTTGAGTCAAGGTCCTTGAGTTAGCATAGTGTAGGCCCATTCCAGATCGGCTGCATGTCAGTCCATTGCACGAACTATGCGAAGTCCTAACTGACTCGTCCTAGCTCGAATACGACTCTGTGCTCTCGCTTCCGACCGATGTAGACTCTTACTGTACCTCAATGAAACCGTACACACTCGTTAAGAGGGTTCCTGAGACGCTCGTGCGAGTAATATGCATCGGAACGTGAAAAGTGGCTGGTGAAGTAGAAAAGTAGCCGTAGCAAAAAGTAGTAGGGGAGGTTGCGCCAGTAAGAAAAAGTTTGTGCCGCGGAGAGAAGATTTTTAGGCGCGCGGGGAAAATTTTGTGCCAGAAAAAAAATGGTACGGACATCCAGCTTTATCATGACATTGGGAGACTACGTGCTCCGCGAAGCCCTTCCTTTCGGACGTATCCGCCGGAATGAAGTAGCAAAGCCGGTAAGCCTGAATGCCGTTCAGGCGGGCAGTGGTTACGCACTTCAACCATTAACCATCATCCGCAACAAAGAAGTCGGCGAGCTCCCGAGCCAGGGCCGGGGAGCAGGACCATGGACATAAAGTAGGGTACCCCCAGTCTCACCAGGAGGGTTAGAACACTGTAGGATAAGTCGAGCTGACGGGGATTGCCATTGCATTTTGAGTAGTTTCTTCCGGGCGGGCTTACCAGGAGCAACACTCACTTCTGCTGGGGGGGCTCCCGATATCAGCATCCAGGATTATTGCAAGCCGCCCATCGACCTGATCAGATCTTGCCATGATCATCAGACTCACAGTCGTCGACTACAGCCTCACGACCGTCAAGCAGGATTTCTTTTATAATTCGCCGGGAGACACCCAATCGGCTCAGAGCATCGGCCTCCTCATTCTGGTCAGCGGCCACATGACTTAGTTGAGAGTAAACACCATACCGTCGTCTCCACGCGTCCCGTAACTCACAGACAGCATCGCAAAGGCGCGCCAAGGCAACCCGCTCGACCGACGGGCAAGTCAATCTAGATCCACCCTGCACCCAGCTCAAGACCGTCCAGGAATCGGACATGATGCGGAGGCCAAGAGGACAAGTAAATCAAAAGGCCTCAAAATTTTCGCAGACGTTGTGCCTACCAAAGTACTCAGATATCCAACTCCTCATCCGAACACTGTTATAAAAGGGTTATGAACAAGGAAAACCCTTGAAAGCCTTCACTCTTGATGTAAAAAGTGCATTCAGGGTAGTATGTATCATCCCGAAAGCGGCCTCTAATCTCAATGTCCGGTGTGGAAACGAGATTTTCAGACACCTACGCCTAGCCTTTGGTCACCGTAGCTGCGCTTAGGGAAAGCGCAGCTTCTCCGCGGTTGAAACCGTGCCAGAGAGTTGTCTTTCGGCGAAGCCTGGTTTGGGACTGAATTTTGCGATTGACAAAATTGCTGCCGGCACAAAGGGACAGACCGGAGTCCTTCAAGCTGCCAAGCTAGTCACACAAGTCAGACTGGCTTGACAAGCTGTAGTATATGTGTGAGCGTGATATTTTTTTAACCGAGAATCTTGCTAGGACTTAACTAGCGGCCTTCTGTATGTTGATGGTATGTTGTATGTAGGAACAGAACGAACTATTCTGCTATCCATAACCTTGACTATCCTGTTCTGGAATATCTGCGGTCTCACCCTGACCTACGAGAAGATTAGCGTTGGCGAGGTAACCAAATTGTTGAGCTTCCAAGTAACAAAGCATCAAAACAATTATTGTAACATTTGCGTCTGATAAGCCCCAAGCTGCCATCACAGCTCCTTACTCACAAATCACTATGCTTCTGAGACTCATTCATCAGATTCTGTCCAAAGAACGAATAACACCTAAGCGGTTGTCGAGGCTTACGGAGAAACTGGTTTGGGCCTTACAATGCTATCCATTGCTCAAGCCGTATCTTGGATCGTGTTTTCAATGTATTGCTATGCCAGAACGCAAAGCCTTGGCGTGTGCCAGGCTTCCCTACTTTGAGAGGATCTCTGGTTTATCGAGAAGTTCTTCCGGGCCACCAATCCCGAAAGTCTCTATTTTGAAATGCCAGGTGAGCCTAGTAATCTAGAGTCTGTAAGACTGGTTGGTTGCGACGCCTCCTTGCATTCGTTAGCAGGATTCGTCTACTGTTGTCGAACTTGGCGCTATTGGAGCTTCGAGGTGGTGCTTCGAGGCTACCTATCGAACTTAAGAAGAACTTAATCAAGGCTAAGTCCAACTCTAGTCATGTAGACATCTGTGTGCTGGAACTATTAGCATGTCTGGCATCTTAGTACCCTCCGCGTAAGCGCAAACGTGCTAAAGTATTACAACATGCGAAACCATCGGGCAAAGCCCTTGCTGCCTTTCTTGCGGGTTCACTTGCTGTCAGTACTCGTGCTACTTATAACTGTGCCACCTCGATCTATGAGAGATTTATCTCGCCCGAACCGGCATTCCCGCTCACAATTGAGCACTTGAGAAATTCATCTGCAATATGACCAAAACGACTGGCGGCGAACATGATTATAAGTACTCCTCGATTAAGACCTACATCAAAGCTTTGAGGCTTTTCTTGGCTTCTCTCTTGATGGCTCTGCTGAACATGGGCTGAAAGCGGCACGGCAAAGTGCCACGAAGCGAGCCCTGGGTCCCGAAGCCGAGGACAGAAAGGTTCCGTTGAGTCTCCACGAGGCGAAGAGGCTGAGCCCCTTGAGTATAGTGTCAGGTTCAAGAGCAGACCTTAGAACCGTGCAAATTGCTAGCTTATGTGCCATCTTTGGACTACTTCGCGGGCGTGAAACACTGTCAGTACTCAGGGAAGATGTCGATGTGAGACCCAACATGGTCATTATCAGTATCGAACAGTCAAAGACTCACCAAATTAGAATGGGGCGAAAGGTAAAAGTCGGCTGCGTCGGCTGCATCACCGCTACCATACTGTGCTTCCCACCGCCTTGCTGCCTGGATTGCCATGAACCTCTTCAGAGGTAAAGACTTACTCTTCCCGAGTTTGAACTATGCCGACTGGCTGGAGAGACTACAAGTCGCTCTGCAATTCCTCAAAGGGTCTGCAAACCTTGACCAATGGACTCTCACAGACTTGGGCATCTCGGCACCGGTGTTACTTTTCCACATCACTTAGACGTAGTGATTATATTCTATCTCATCCGGTGAATTGTGTTGGTAGTCAATCAAAGTGGTCAGGAGCCTAGCAGGGTTTAATTTGAGTTAATTCGTTAACGGAGGTAAAACCGATCATTGGCGACGATTAACTTCACTGCAAGTGTTGGTCACAAAGTGACTGTCTTCCTGAACTTCGTAGCGAACTCCCACCCTGAGCATTGGCATGGTTCACAAGCATTGACGGATTGCTTGATCTTTCTCATTCCTGGCCACCATGCCACTTCAGTGAGCTTGTGTGATACTCCATAGAATGCTGCGCAACTTGGGTCAAGACTTTTCGTTTTTCTCCATTCTTGAGGAGAATTAGGCGACATAACAGATTTTGCTTGTTGAGAAATAATCGGTAGGCAAATCCAGTTACTTTTTCTCTCAGCGACGGGTCAGAATTGAGTGCCTCTTTGGCACGATTCGCTTCAGAATCACGAACTTGTTCGTAACGTAGCCGCTGCAATCGTGAATCATTGCAGTTGTCCGGCGACTTGTAATCCGTTGCATCACTTTGTTCTGTTGTGGACCTCCATGCGCCACATATTTGTTGTAATCCCACGAGTCTCCTATAACTGGGTACAATAAAGCATGACCACCCTAGAAGGTCATTCCCGATACCATAATCGCAAGCACCTAAGTTCTGCGATGACTTACCGTGACTCCATTATCCGAGTCACTAGACGTCTGGCCTGTAGGCTCTAACACGATTGGGGCGATCATTTCTCCCTTTGGTTTTTCCACGGAAATGCATATGTTCGTTTCCGGAGCTCGTGATAACATATCCGCATGAATATTCTTCGCTGCTATAACGGGATATATTTCTAATCGTATAGACCGGCGTCGCCAATCGAAATTCAAATCAATCATCATATTCCGGAGTCGCAAAGAATCTTGCTTCTCCAATGCCTTGCTCCCAGATGTCAAGGCTCACAGGTCTTTGTTTCCGTGTGACACGTGAATCAGTGTCCACTCTGATTGATTTCAGATTTGGCATTATTACCAATAGGGTATCCAATCGTCGGTGAAACATTGCCAATCCGTATAGTTCTTTACGATTTTGCTTCTTATTGAAGCCCTTCGTCTCAGAATACACTATCGCTGATGGATTGTAGATATTATCAGTCCCATCTACCAGA
>NW_003208835.1:7655-10949 GCF_000006405.1 Perkinsus marinus ATCC 50983
CCAATAATCCAAAATATCCGAGATGAATGTAACCAATAGGGTGGTTCCTGTGCATAAGATATCCAATTCCATCCGTGGCGCTGTCTTTTGCCTCGTTGGAAGAGCGGATAAAACCCCTCGCCCATACTCTTCGTCCATCGAGGGTTTCCACTATAATGGCTGATGCTTGAGCCGATGCATCAATGAAGGCCACCAAGACGTCATACGAGTCGCTGGCAGGATAGAGAGTACGGGATACCTTCGTAGCTTTCTTCAACATCTGAAACCATCCTTCAATGACGTCCTTCTCCTTGGCGTCGAGCTCGGCGTCATCCGTTTTCTTCGCGAGCTGTTGTAGATACAATCTCCCTCTCATTATGTGATGGTTACGAAGTAATCAAGTTTAGTTACAAGACCAGAGTCACCGGTGCGGAAACAACCACACAAAAAAATCGAGAGTGCGGTAACTTGTGTCGTCGGCGAGCGAAGTAGACCGTAACAGTACTGCATATTTACGATTGCGAGAAACATCTAGGAGGCTTTCGTAGCCTGTACTCCAGGCCAGTTGTGAGTAGCTCGTGGTATATGTATACCTTCCCTCCGCAGTTGCGGCGCGGGCTCGTTTATCTTCTCCCCGCCCCCCCTCTCCCGGGTTGAATCACTCGGCTGAGACAGCTCGTTGGCCGACCTGCGGAGGTCGACCTCGAGCGAGCCTCAACCCTGTGATTTGGCGGCCCGACGTGCGGGTTTCTGGTTCGAGTTTAGTCCTTCGACCGAATCCCGCATTCCGGGTCCGCTGTCCTGTTTACCATACCACCCGGTGTGAGTGGGTTGTTGCCCGTTGGTAACATTTGCGGTGGGCTTCAATGAGACACCAAGCGATCAATTCTGCCCGCAAGCGTCTACAGACGCCATGGGCACCAGACGAGTCGGGCTAACTAAATGCTCTAAATACAGTCCACATGGGTCGAAGCATGTTGCAAGTGCCCGTCGATAATCTGCTACCTTTTGTACCGGCAGGCTAGATAATTCTCGGACAGTTGATATCTCAAGCGTATCGTCGTTAACATTCCAAGAATATCCCAGTATTGAGAATGTCTTGGAAGAAGGTATCAGAGCAGACGATATCCTTTTGGCCTCATTCTCTTCGAATCCTCGACTCGCAGCCGTTGTTAGGACCTCCTTCAATACTTCATGTACCAGACCTTCCGTCTGTGCTGCGATCGATAGATCATCCATGAGAATGCGTATACCATAGGCACCCTTGGGGTCGATATCGAGGCATTTATTTAGAGCTGATTTACTGGTCTCGATGTTGTCAGCCAAGGCGTGTATTAGAGCACCAGGGCTATCGGGTAATCCGAATAAAACTCGTTGATATGAGTAGAGGATATTTCGCCACCAGAAACACAAATGCCTCTTATCTAATTCATCGCCATATTCTATCTGTAGAAATGCGGCCTTGAAATCACAGGAGACGAAATGGTGGAATCTTCTCAGGAGATATATACAACTCGTAACATGTTGCTTGTCCGAGTCGTCAATGTTCGGGCAGATCTTACCTCGCAGCATGCTCCCGTCGAAGACGGGACGTACTCGCATGCTACTGAGCTCGTTGCCATGCTTGCGAGTCACTGGAAAGTGTCTCAAGCAGAAGCAGGCACGACTCGGATCTATGGGTTTTATGAACCCGAGACTTTCAAACTTCTTTATCTCGGCATCATAGAGCTCGAACGTACCAGCCTTCTTCAATCTTGCTTCTAGACCATTAGCAAGATGTCGGTGCAATTCTATATCATTCACTGGTCTAAGGCCTAGCCACTTGATCTTATGTGTATATCTCTGAATAGTTTGCGGGGTGCTCTCAGCAGTACGGTCTTGCCCTAGCCGTTCTCCGTTTGTTGGAGAATCCATTACGTCATCGCCGTCCTCTAATACACCACAATCAGTAAGACCATCTCCTCCAATTTTCTTGAGCTCATTCTCGTTTTGAAGTGTTATCCCATAGATATATGGGGCTTCACCAACATTCTCTGTGGACTCGTTGTTATCTACGACCTCTACGGTAGTGTTATTGCTAGTGATGGACGGACAACAGAATTCCTCATAGAACTTATCCCATAGCTTCCTCAGTTTTGGAGACATACTGCCAACATTGAAGAGCCGGTCTCCTCCACCGGCGAACAACCATACTGTATGAGCAGAAATGCTCGAAAGAGACACCACTGACGAGCAGATCACGTGTTAGTCCCTTGATGACAACAACCGATGCTTCAACAGACTCTCCAGCTTGTGCAATGCGGAGTCGATAGACCGGACAATCGTTTATAGGGTTGCCATCGGCCATAATAGCGGTACATTTTTCATCGAGCTTCTTGACTTCGGCCCCTTCTCGGATGAGTCTCTCCATGGCGACCTCGCTAATAGCATTTGTCTCTGCACCTGTATCTATCAGACCACAGATCGATATTTTCTTATTCTTCCCGATGATCTTGAGGGTAGTGTGCCTGAGTGGTGATTTCTCAAACGCAGTACTGGTATTTCCTATGGTGACCGTCTCGAATGTGAGCATAGATGTCCCGGATGTTGAGGTAGTCATTGTCTGCAGAGGGTTCGTCGTAGCAGCAGTAGTCGGCAGCGGACCAGGACAGTGAAAGGGATGATGTGCATTCTCTTTATGACACCGAGGGCACCTTCGATTATTACTCGCAGTGCATAGATTGGGGTCTTGGCAGCAATTTCTGCCTGAACCCTTTGTGCGATTACAATGATGACAGCGGCCTTCCTTATCAATAGGATGCTCACTCGGGCAGGTTCGATGGTCATGCCCTTGAGGTGCAACCGTGTCAAGACACCGAACACATGACCACCTCTTCGCTCTCTTAGGTATCCGACCAGTAGGTTGCTGCTGTCTCCTTTCTTGACTTGTGCGAGGAGCCTCCACGGTGTTGACGTTCTTAACATTAGACGAAACAGTGTGTTTTCGGTGTTGGCCCGTCAAGCTGACGAACTCTATCTAGTTGTACCAGCTCGTGCATAAGCTCATGATACGATAGGGAACCCATCTTCGTCAGCCCCGTCTCGCGATGAACAGCCGTCAATGTCATAAGGAGCTTGTGCTTGAGGATGCGATCATCCATAGTGCTTCCCTGGAGTCTTTCCACTTGAAGTCTATGTTCCTCGAATGTCTTGAGATACTCGGGCAGGGATTGCTTTTCGTTCATCACTAGAGAGTTCCAGCGGTATAGCGCTTGAACAACCTCCGTCTCTGAAGAATATAGACCATGAAGACCAGAGCATAACCGACGAACCTCT
>NW_003202552.1:0-949 GCF_000006405.1 Perkinsus marinus ATCC 50983
CTCCTACTATGATAGAAAGTCTTGTGTTGATCAGTGCTTGAAACGGTTGAGGAGTATCTCCAAGTTCACTATGACGGTGGCAAACAGAGTGGAAGATGTGAAAGAACTCGTGCAAAGTCGAGGGAAACTAAGAGAAGACGATGAGATCGCTTTGAAGGTTACTGTGGATCTTATTGTTCGTGCCTTCGTGGAGAACTCTCGACAGTTACAGGATATAGAACGCAGAGTAAGCAAGGGCTTGCTGGTTGGAGAGATTGTATGATGGTATGATGATGAGGATGTAGGTAAGGAGTGGTACGAATACCGAGCCCAGAGCGGTTGTGGGGGCCTCCCTGTTTGCTGGACCGCTGCCTAAAGTGAGATGGGGTGGGGGAAGATATACACCCTGTGTGGCAGCTTTCAGTGAGATCAACCTCGTCGGATAGCATAGCCACGCCGTTCGCAGAAATCGATTGTACGGCGGCATATCTTGGGGTTATGGCATAGCTTTCCCGTCGTAGGAATTCAGTGTACTAGGGCATATCTTGGGGTTGTGGCATAGCTGCCCAGTTAGGAGAAATCGATTGTACTAAGACGGATCTTGGGGATGTGGCATACCCGCCCCGTTAGAAGAAATCGATTGTACTGAGGCATATCTTCGAGTTGTGGCATAGCTGCCCCGTTAGAAGAAATCGATTGTACTGAGACATGTCTTGAGGTTGTGGCATAGCTGCCCCGTTTTGAGAAATCGATTATACTGAGACGTATCTTCGAGTTGTGGCATAGCTGCCCCTCCACTCGAGATGAACCCCCTTGCTATGATCTCAGTGCGGCCATCATCATCATAACGAGTCCACTTCTGCTGGTGCTGAGGACCTCATCGGAGATAAAATCGACGAGTTATTATCCCCATCCAGTCTACATGATATGGTCCCTACTATTATAAAGACCTCTACTACAGTCTATAATA
>NW_003214488.1:0-1006 GCF_000006405.1 Perkinsus marinus ATCC 50983
AGTATATTTGTGTGTAGCATCCGAAACACACTCTGATGGTATATCTGTGCACTTTCATGCTGCCACGCGATGTTCAAGACGGCACAGATGGCGCAGAATGTCTCAGTGGCTCTCAAAACGACACGTTATAGTGAATTTTCGGTCCTTCGAATCATATATAGCAGCTTACCAATATTGTGCTAAGCTGGATCCAGCTCCTTTCTTGAGTGAAGGACACCCGGCTCTACCACACCAGCCACTGCAGAGAGATGTTCTTACGGCCGATGCTACTAATGGGTCTGGTGAGGGTTCCAAAATTCGTAGACTATCCGATCTAGCACCGTGGGTGGTGAATAAAAAGCTACGAACAGTCGACGAGTTTCTTTCTCACGCCAACAAAGAGAAAAAGGTCAAGAATTTCATCCTCGACAGTCGTGACACACCGGATGCTATGCTTAAGAAGATTTGGGCGCTAGAGACGGCCCAGGATCGGTTGGATAGAGCTGGCAAACCACGCGTCCAGCTGCTCCGTGACGCAGCCACCCTGGGTGTGTGTGCGTGCAAAGGGGTTACGGAAGATGCTTTGAGCAGTATACTGGCTCGAAACAACATATCACCTCAGACTTTCTGTGATGCTGTTGTATCTATGCTCAATGGCGGCAGAAGTCGAAACCTTAACATCGCTCTCGCAGGACCTTCAGGCTGTGGCAAAACGTTCCTAGCTAAACATCTAGGTGACATCTACCGTGTCTCCGGATTGAGCTCTGGCAGCTACCCCCTAGCGGTCCTGATCGAGTACCGGCCAGAAGTGATCGTCATTGACGACTTTCGGGTGTACCCAAACCAAGCAGGCTTCGGCATCTCGGACTGCTTGTGCTTACTGGAAGGGAGGGTGCCACTTGTTGTGCCAGTACCAAAACGAGCAGTAAGGCCGACGAGATTTACTGGGATGATGCGCCAATTATAGTGACCGTTCCTGGCTTTTTCTTGTGCCGTCACTTATCACATGAGGAGCATAAAATGCTCA
>NW_003209518.1:0-932 GCF_000006405.1 Perkinsus marinus ATCC 50983
TGACGACGTAGATTTGTGGTACGATCAGGGTAGTGGTTCCTTTTCGCTGATTTCACGGGAGGCTCAGCGTCGCAGACTGATCCTTCCGGCTGGACACGCATCCCGAAGGGTTTGTTGTAATTCATGCCACGCGGCAGGAGACACGCTCGCTGCAGCGAGTATGTTAATCTTCTTCATCAGGATGTAGTATGTAACCGTTGCAGGAAGGTGATCGATGTGGTAGAGCAGCATCGTTCACGTGAACTTTTAGCGCATCGATCCCGTAAGAGTTAGGATACATCTACCCAGTGTGAGCAAATCATGAACACCGCAAATCAAAAGAGCCACTTATAAGTATCAGAAGCGTCAGTCAGGATAGATGGGGAGCCCGGAATAGACGACGTACGACTAGGATGGAAGTAGCCGAAAGAAGCAAGCGAATCATCGAAAACAAGCCGTGAATAACACTGAGTCACGCAAGTGCACTGCCCGCGACACCATTGACAGGAAAAGCGAAGAATGTAACGAAGAATTGCCTACCAGAAAATGCTCTGGAAGACATTGATCGACTTGCAGCCACGACTGACATTGATTATTATATCACTCGGTTACATCAAGGCGGTTACTGCTCGCAGTCTAGTTGTGAAAACTATCATGACTGAAAAGTTTGTGGAGAAGGACAGTGCGTTCGCCATTGTCAGCACCCCAGCTCAGCTGGGCCAGCTGTCTGGTAGCTTTATTTTCCTAGCTTTCAATCCAGTTTGACCATGTATACGTGCGATAGTAGCTCTTTACTGACTCGCCGAACTCGGGCGGCCTAAGATATGCGGACGAACTTTACGCATTTTTGACGAATGATTCTTCAACAGTTGAAGAGACATCGTAGTTGAAGTTCAACTACGATGTTTCTTTAGCCCTCGGGGCGATTCCATATCTGACTATGATACGCTCCA
>NW_003207029.1:0-1690 GCF_000006405.1 Perkinsus marinus ATCC 50983
GCTTCCAAACTTAGTATGTGTGTAGAGCCTTAGACGTCAAATATCGTCATCGGATGATGATGCTGCTGCTACTGATTGCATCCAAGTGTTGTTCCCTCCAACTCGGGAACAGCATCAAGAAGAGGCACTTCAGGCAGGGCAAATTTTCGAAGTTTTGAATAAGGTCTGGGATGTCACTACTAGGCTTATTGGATTGTCTACTTTTCAGATTGGCGATATACGATGGATCGATTTTTCGAACTTCCATTTAGACCACACCGTTGTGGTTGTTTACTTCGATCTTCGCGCTGCTCAACGAGCATATACTAGACTCAATGAGGTACCGCAGATGGGCATCCCGGGTTCAACATCGGATTTTCACCCGTTCTACGTAAAGTTGCGTAAAACTCGGTGAAAAACGCGATATTCGCGCCCTGTGGTAGTCGCGAAATATGTTTTTCACTAGTGTTTTTCATATCACTAGGGTGAAACTGTATTGTCATCTTTTTCAAGGCCGACTTATCAGCGTCAGCGGAATACGTTTCAATTCCCGGAAATGAGGACGCTCGGGAAGTGGTACTCAGCATCAGCGACGCTGACAGTTTCGACACCATTCGTGCGGAACTACGCCATTTTGGAGATCTTCGCCGAATGAGCTTCCAGGTGCTAGGCTGTGGTGCCAGGATTTCCACCGATGTACTTGTGTTTAGGACTCTTCCATAGTTGCAGAGTTTTACGACTCGAGAGCCTGCGCTTCGATAAATGCCTCTGTAGGGGCTCCCGGGCTGAAATTAAAGCCCGCGATAGGACCTGGTAGTATTGATGGAGGGGGGGGGGAGGAAAGTTACGATTGAATTTGACCTTCGTTTTAGTACTGCGGCCGCGGTCTGCATCGTTAACAGGCCCTAGCAAAGGTAGTATAGGGCGTGCTGATCGGGCTGATCCTGGTATGTATGGTGTTGATCAGATAGAGCTGGAGGGTTACATACTCCTGGTTCCTCTGGAGGCTCTTGTTCTGGAGCTCAGCGAGCTGCTATGATGGGGTGAGCGATGATGACTTAATATGTCGCTTCCGTTTAGTGATCTTGATGAGGTACCAACAGCCACGAGTGGTCCCTGTGGAGAGTGGAAGCGGATCTGTTGCGCCTCCTCCTGAGTTGCCAGAAAAAGCCTGTGAGCATCTCAGGTTCACTCTGGTGTCGTATGGATCCTTCTTAGCTTGTGTATCTGAGTCGGTGGGCAGCAGCCGCAAGTATCCCAAAACAACTGCGGTTCCTAATTCGCAGTTCGTGATAGACTTGGGCAAAGTGGCGAGTGGTGCGGACCCACGAACGACTTGTATGATTCGGAATATTCCTAACAAGTACACCCAGAAGATGCTCCTCAAGCTATTCGATTCGGTAATAGAGGAGTGTCGGGTTGGTGGCTTCCCTAGAGTGGGAAGCTATAGTGGGTCGTACGGACCTCCTGCCTCAGCCTTAGGGGAAAAAGGAATATTTGCCTACCAGGTACCTAGCATATGCGGTCAGTATGACTTCTTCTATCTGCCGATGGATTTTCGAAATAAATGCAATGTTGGCTACGCCTTCATTGACTTTTCTCACACGCGAAAACAAGTACGACTTAGTTATGGATCGATCAGTTGTCCTAGTGGTAATGCATCTTGTTCTCATTGCGATGGGCGTGGGTTCGATCTTCGGGGGTGTAATTT
>NW_003212073.1:0-1948 GCF_000006405.1 Perkinsus marinus ATCC 50983
GTACCTCCATACGCGGCATGTCGGTTGCGCGTTTGTGGGTAGTGTACTTGCTATGAACAGCCAAACGTAAGGGCCGCTGGCACAATATCTCCTATGCTGCATTCATTCCCTCGAAGTTGATCACGGTCTGCGCCCCGTTGTTGAAAATTTCGTGCGGCTGAACGTGGCGCCAGTCGTTTCCTCCTGTCAATGCAGCTTTTTCGTCTCGATCCGTCTCTCCTGTACTTTGTAATGGATCGCTCGTTACCACACTATTAGTCATAGTAACGTCCCTTTCGTTGTGTGCCGCAGGACTGTCTGCTGTTTTCGTTGCGCGGGCGAGATTGGCGTATAGCTTCTGTGTGGGATATCGTTTCTCGGATCGATACGCATGCACAGGGTCTTCGAGGAACAAGAGTTAAGATAAGCTTTTGGCTTTTCTCCTTCTCTCTGTCGAGTTCAGAGTCGGGTCTGTCTGACAGTTCCCAACATACTCCTATGTGGTTCACCGTCGGGATTCTATCTCTCGTTATCGTGGCTCAGGGTGTGGTCAGAGGCTCGAGCCAGGTGACTGGAGTTGGTGACATCGAGCGAGCCTTTCGGGAGTTCATAAGAATGTGGGATGCACCGTCAGATTGATAGCGTTAGTTGGCGTACAGCCACGCAGGTCCCCCTCTATTCCAATCTCACAGGTACAACAAGAAGTATGGTTCGAAGGAACAGTACGAGGTTGCGAAGGCTGCGTTCATGCACAGTTTGAGGGAGATAAACGATCTGAAAGCCCATGGTGAATGATGTCGCGGGGCGACAGTCGCATCCACGATGCGAACCATTATGCTCTACTGTTGTGGAATTCAGGCGATATATCTCATGAGATCGGCCTCAATGAGCATGCTGATATACCACGTGAAGTATTCAATGAAGTGTTTACGTGTGTTCCGGATCCTGAACCCGAGGAGGAACAAACATTCTCGAATATCAATGGGTCAACCTGTGAGGCTACTCTCTTATCGCTTCACGCAGAGGATAACCTTCCCAGACCTAGAAGACAACTTGAAGGCTCCTCCTGCGTCGGTGGATTGGGAGGCTCTAGGCGCGTTGGGGCCAGTGCGAGATCAAACAGAACATTGTGGTAGCTGCTACGCGATAGCACCCGCTGGTGAGTCTCCAGTTGGATCGAATATTTCGGCGTGAAACATCACTCGTGCCCGTCTTTGTTCATTGCCTTGGCTGCTCCTCTTCAGTCGTGCTGGAAAGCCGTTTCAAAATACACGCTGGGATTCCCAAAGTCGTCCCATTCTCAGTTCAACAGATAGTCGACTGTAGTCAGCCATATGGCAATAAGTGAGTCGACGACGATACTTTTGTCTGAGCGTGGATCCTCGATAAGGAATCCATCTTGTACGTGTTCTCATAGTCATTGCGACTCAATGTACTTCAGAGGTTGCATTGGAGGTTCACGGAGGCAATCATATAAATATGTCATGGGGAATGGTATCGTTAAGCAGGCCAGCTACCCTTATGAGGCTAAGGTGGGATCGTGCAAGACATCAATCACCACTGATGCGAAGCAGCAGTGTCTGAAAGTGAGGCAGCTGTCGTGAGCGAATACCTGAGGTTTTCATGCAATGCAAGTTCCTGTGCCACATGAATGTATCATATTAATGCTCTTCGTCGAGGAGATATCGCCTGGAGAGACTTCGTCCAAAAGGCGCGTGAAAGAATCGAAGTGATGAAGTCGAGCAATCTAGCAGATGTGGTTTGACCTCAACCGTTCGAGCCTTTCTGATTTTTCTCAGCCTGGGCAATTCCGTCAAGCAGTGAACATACCGCCAGCTGATGAAGAAGCTATGATAAAGAATGTGGCAATCGGGCCCGTGGTGGCCAGAATGTCTGCTTTGGCTCCCGGATTCAGACATTACAGCGGAGGCATCATAACGGGTGGGAACTTACTCGATGTTGTCGAGCA
>NW_003213418.1:0-945 GCF_000006405.1 Perkinsus marinus ATCC 50983
CATCATCAAACATCCCGTAAGATAAAAGCGATTTTGGAATACGGGGCCCCATTTCGAAGCTCAAAATTCGGGCTTTTCAATGATGAACTGGAGTTGGTGTTTGGGATGAGCTCTTGTGACCAAATCATTTGATTCAAATGTAGTACGATACAAATCCATCTCATGCCTATCGCCAACCGCCGGGCGGTTACCGCCCGAGACGGAGAAGGTTTTCAGGGATGCCTTCTTGAGATGGAGCACCCGCCGACTTGTCGAGAAGGAGGGCGCTGTCGACAATGGAGACGAAGATCGTTGAAACTCCATTACATTGAATTTCAGTATTCCATAACCGAAAGTTTGCACACTTTGTCTGAGGCTATTTTGTTCTTCATAAGAATCTTATGATGAGATCAATACCTGCGGGTGGGTTGACTATATCACCCCCAGAAGATACGCCCTAGTAGTACAATCAGGCTGCAGGACCACGCAATAGGTCCTATCGGATAGAAAGATCAATGCCGTTGGTACGACTGGAGTATTTCCTACTTCAACCGGGATAGGGCAAACTACGCCCGTGATCCATGATGAGAGTCCTCAAGCACTAGTTATGCAGTCCCCATCTAATCGAGCACAGTTGTGAGGACATCTTACATAGTGCTTTCACTGTCGCAGCGGCATTCGAGCATCACTGCTCGTAATGATGTATTTTCTTGTTAGGAAACGTGTTTTCTCACTCATCACGCCGAATTATGAAAGCCCCAGTAGCCAACCCAAGAGTAACCCTGCGAGGAAAGCGAAACCCGAGAAGTGATCACCTTCTTTTGGAGAAGCGGATGTTGATTCTCTTATTTGCATTCAGTCATTTGTCGTCGAGTACATTGTCTCTCTTGAAGAGATTTTTTTGTGTTATTCTGGAATAGTTATCGTGCTGGATTCACTGAACAGAACACCGAACACGAAGAATGA
>NW_003210072.1:0-1283 GCF_000006405.1 Perkinsus marinus ATCC 50983
CGTTTATCATCATCACTCAACTTCTTGTAATTCACACCAGATGCCGCTGTGAATGCACCCCCAAAACCTTCGACAGGTCTAGGATTCAACGACGCTGAAAATGAACGGATACAAGTCTGTTCCGAGACCATGCATGCTGAGTCCAGGTGAACAACACTTCAACAGCAGAAGTGAATACTCATCGATGCTACATGCTAGCTCACCCGTGTTCAACTTGACATGATAAGTAGCCGCCGGACCTTGGTCAATTGTGATGGACCGACGTGTCATATTACCACCATTTTCCGAGGTGACAAACCTAAAGACAATGCGCCCGAGGTGAAAGGGTGATGCTTCCTTACGCTGCAGCCCCAGTCGGTGAAGGCGTAGTGCTCACTACAGGAGTGCTCGACACAGGAGCTCTGGTGCTGGTAGTACCCTTAGAAGAACTGCAACCAGATAGAGTTAGCAGGCTAACTATTGATGGTATTGTGAGGATTGTTGGCAGTAGTAGGCCTCGCATTAGTCACAATAAGAGAATCCTACATGTACAGCGAGGTATGTATTCTGCGAGGAAGAGAGCACAGCGGGTAGGCCCACGATACCCAGAGGCGCTAAGAGAAGGCAAACACGGATGATGGCGTCACCACTCCACGGAGACGGGGGTCACGATACATAGAGTCAGGTATATCAGTACATTACGTGAGAACGGAACGGAGGAAACCACTGTCATGAGTGATGCTAGAGTTGAGACTAGTCGAGTAACAAGCCGCCGCACAATCCATTCACGTGGCGCCGCACGTGACGTGGTTCAGAGGCACGCGTGCATTGTTCGTAGCCTCACCCGATAGTGTGATATTTCTTCGTAATGGACGAATACTGGAAGGCATGGAAGTCTCACAGCCTAACTGTTCCGGAAGCGTCAGTAGGGCTTATTTTCAGTCTGCTCAATGAGCAATGCTCAGCCTTGCCTCCCGCCACCGTATATGCGAAAATAAGCCTCACAATATCACGATCAAGTGAATCGAACCCTCGACCTGTAGGTTGTGGCTCGTGCGCTCTACCAGCTGAGCTAAACGTTTTAGAATTACGAGCCAAAGTGGTCTCCCTCAGAAAAGGAACGTGAGGGTCGATGAGTGATCCGTATAGATGACTCAAGTCTTCAAGTGCATCATCCTAATGATGTAAATTTAGTAGATCATTATCATTGTAATGAAGACGTCTGAATTATCGTAGGGGAGAATCTAGAACCGTTTATGTGTAGTCGTAAGTGCGAGCATTCCAAGGCAACGACAATTTACAAA
>NW_003201230.1:0-1762 GCF_000006405.1 Perkinsus marinus ATCC 50983
CACAGGTACCAGCGGCATGGCGATTAGCTCGTGTCGTTACTATCAAGAAAACTACTACATCTTCGACAGCGGCAACCCTCAAGGATTTTAGACCAATCTCTATCACCAACATCTTTGGTCGGATCGCAGAGGCAATGGTGGTTTATCGTATGGAGTGTCAACTTGAGCGCGATCCTACTCTAACTGGTTGTCTTGACCCACATCAACACGGGTTTCGACCTGGAAGGAGTCTCGATGAACACGTTGCATACTTACATTCATCTTTTCAGTCTCATCTAAGTTTAGGGCGCATGGTAGCTTTCATCTCTCTAGATTGGACCAAAGCATATGATACTGTCACATTGTCGATCTTGTACAACCGACTCTTAGCCACAGGCATACACCTCTCACTATGTTCGTGGATATGGGCGTTCCTTCGGGGACGACTCTTTTATGTTGAAATCGATGGAAAGCGCTCAGCTACTCGGCAGCAGCGACAAGGCCTACCTCAGGGCTGTATCTCCTCTCCATTATTATGGACTATCTACTTGAATCCCTTGATAAAGCAGCTCAGCGAGAGTTGTTCTCTGCAAACTCATCCAGCGTATAGGCTTGCCGGAGTAGCCGCCTATGCAGATGATCTCTGCCTTTGGAGCGTCGGGTATCTCCAAGAAGAAGCCGATTACCGTCTCAACTATAACCTTCGCCTCATCGAGACTTGGGCTACTGCCAATGGCATGGCCTTGTCCCCTAATAAAACTCAACTAATTTATTTCCGCCGATGTCGTAAGCGAGTCCCTCATCTTCAAACAGTGTCTCTCAACTCAGAGTGGTTGACACCTGTCAACGAAGTCCGGATATTGGGGATTACGTTCGATTGCTCCCTCACCTGGGCGGCGCAAATCGAACATATTCGTCGTGTAGTGCGACAACGCTCCTCGGTGTTACGCCGATTGAATGCCACACCAACGAAGTTGCTTCGCCGCATCTACCTTCAATTCCTCCAATGGCCTTTTACCTTGGGATGTACAGCTTGGACTTGGAATCTTTCCAAGTTTCGCTGGAACAGGCTATTGGGATGTTATCGGATGAGCATCAAGGCACTACTTGGCTGTCGAACTACTTCTTCCCCTTCTCTAGTCCAGCGTTTGGCACAACTTCCTCCTCTAGAGCGATTAATCCTCTCCCGCTGTGACAAGGTTCTTGAGTGTTGCAGTAGATTGGTGTCTTCCCCACTACAACAACTGTGCCGCTCACTCTGCTCAAGTACTACTCACACCCCTCCGCCTTCTACTATGCTACGCTGCACATCGTTGGCAGGTTATGCCTCCTACTGGTGTCCTCAATTATTCCAAAATCCCCCACCACAACGGTATTTCTACCCCCCGGTACCACCAAGTCTCTGTATATCGCCAATACGAGTTTCCACAACACTGGCCTTACCTCTACCCGAGACTCCAACTACCCAAGAGTACAAACACGCGGTATTGGCAACGGTTGGACAACATCTTCTGCAACGTCATCTACTCTTATTTGTTGATGCCTCTTTTCGGCCGCCATCGGAACTACCGAGAACTAATGTGGCGGGATATGCTTGGTTGTTGGCTGGCCCTGACCGCTCCACTGGTTCCTATATGTATGTCGGTCATGGGGGTGACGCACTAGGTCCTCATGTGCCGAGCTCCTTCGAGGCAGAACTGCAGGGACTTCACAACGCTCTATGTCGAATCCTCAACACCCCACGCTGCGTCGATTCCTTACGGCGTTGCACAGGCATCTTGGT
>NW_003201331.1:0-1542 GCF_000006405.1 Perkinsus marinus ATCC 50983
CCACTTGCTCGCCTGGGCTCCTTGCCACCATGCTTTTGGCACAGCTGCAAGGGGCCTGGGCGGGCAGCGGTGGTACAGCCATCCACGGTGCATCTTCTCCCTCCGCCGTGAGCTTTGCAGCGTTCGCTGCTGCCCACAGCACTCTTCGTGCACTCCAGAACTTCGCACCGACGGCCACCTCCGTGACTGATGCAGTACGGAGTCCCGTCCCGAGCCTAAGAGAAACAACCATCATTTGAAGAAAGGAACAAACAAAGAAGCTATGGAGTAGCCCGGAAACCTGCTCACCTGCTTGAGGCACCCTTCATGGGCACACAGCTTCCTCTTGTTAGTCACCTTCGGTCCACGAGGAAGAGGACCGAGGCCAAACTTGACGTGATGAACCTGCATCTGTCACAGAGAGTTTTTAAACGTATCACTGGATACCTGAGGAACGTATATATCTCGCTCGCCTTCTACCTCGCCGTTTCGGGCTGAAGCATGGCGAGCGAGATCTGCATCGCAACGCGCATTTTCTCCGCAACGTAATGACGATGACGACTCCGTCGAACAAACGAGCAGCATCGAAAGTGGACTCGCTTCGACTCGATCTGATACCCGACCGCCATCTCATTGCTATTGATCTATCTACCATGATTCTAGTTGCTCTCAGAAGGTGTTTTATTGAGTTATAGTAACAGCTTGAGAGTCGGGAAGCGGTGAGGAGGATATCCTCATATCTTTGGTCGTCGCCCGCCCGACCGTTTTGCTCTATACTAACTCGTATCATCATCACTTCTTTTCTCCTTGACCTCGTTGAAAATAAAGGGACAAAGATATGAGGATAAGGAGACTATTTAAATCACGGGATTTCCGTTGATGATTTTGTGAAGATAATTTCCTTCAGTGTGTACTACAAGTAAAAGGGCCCGACTTAGACATGAATCAATGCACATCTGATTCGCCCGAACATAATATCAACATATGCGAAGTAGCCACTGGACATCAAATGAATCTTTCAGGAAAGGCGTATGTAAACGGCGATAATTTCTACCCTAGTTTGTGTAGTTTTCGGAATTATGGAGCATTCTTCCACTTCATAAAATCTAGCAATGCATATGAACTTCTCGACGAGTATTTCAGTGATTCGAGTGGTATGGAAAACCGTTGAAAAAGTTTACGAGTCGTCATAAGGGAGTGCGGGAAAATAAGTAAATGGTCAACTACATGCGTTGGTGACAATGAGGAAATTTTGGGAAATTTTTATTGTTTTTTTACACTTCTACTCAAAGTCGTGTATAAACTAATCTAATTAGTGGAGAAATTCTCGAGCTCAGCTGAGGAAAGCGAACATATATTCCTACTCCAACACTCTCATCATGAAATTGCCCAGGAAATTTCCGAATGATTTCTCCATCATCCCGTTTCCTCTTCATCACACCGTTACGCTTGGGTGCTCGCAAAAGTCTCTGGCGTGCGTCGCTGCAGAAAACCTCCAAGGATGGTACCACACCGACGACACTAGATGAAGTAGTATCTTCTCGGACCTAATGTGTATCTTTT
>NW_003199625.1:0-1028 GCF_000006405.1 Perkinsus marinus ATCC 50983
CTTTGAGAATGTAACGTAGCTATCAGACGTAGTAGACAGACAACTCACTCCTTCGCCTTCTCGAAGGACTGGTCTCCGTGCTTTAGTTCGAAATCAGCATACGAACGCCAAACCTTGACGTGGGTGGTGCGATCCAATAATCGTTCGAATAAATCGCTGAAAAGAGCGTTGATGCTCTCCACACTCATTAAGCCAACAAGCAACATACCGTGCATTCTCCATCTCTCCTTGCTCTATTTCTATGTCGATACATTTCTTCCAAATAAGCTCCGGCTCGTTCATAATCTCGTCGCTCTCGTCAGATGCCGACTCATCAGCGAGCTACATCATGAAGGTTGGGCGTTAAGTGAAGCACGCCAAGTACCCTTATGGCCATCTCTCCAAGTTTGCGAGCTCTATTGACCTCAGAGAGCTTCATCTCCATATCCATCCAGCATACCCAAGAAGCAGCTTCCAGCGAATGCGCCGATACGTAACTGTCCGATAGAAGAGCTGTCTCTTCGAAAGTAAGCATTAAGCCGATCGTTAGTGTTCGGTAGCGTGGTAATGTTTTACCTCGCACAGATCCTGCGGGCTCGATCCACTTGCCCGAGGTTGAACTCAAATTGAATGTAGGAACGGAACACAGAAGCCTTCTTGGATTCGCCGATTGCACGACCATACCTGCAGACGGGGCACTTGCCGTGATTCCACAATAGTCGCCAAGCACACCGGAGGGATCTTACACAAGCCTAGCCCGTCCAACATCCATCTGGCGGATCTCGAACTCCGCGTAAGCATTGTAAAGTTTGCTGAAGTATATCTTCCGCGAGCGAAAGAGCCCGAGGGCTGTGTGATATCTACGAGGATTACAATCCCTTAGTAGTCAATAACACATAACAGTAGCTTTGCCGTGTGTCGCTTACACTTCTCGAACCCTATCAGGTGTCGATTCCCCGGATTGGATGAGGGACTCCTCGTAATTAGCATAGAAGAGCCATATATACCTACCAAAAATGAGAGTTCAATGGCAATGAAACACTCTGCAG
>NW_003217052.1:0-1503 GCF_000006405.1 Perkinsus marinus ATCC 50983
CGCGAGTGTCACAAGCTCGCGGTCAAATCCGAGATCTTCACTGGGAAGTCTTCCCAGGAGATCACCATCGCCAGCCTGCATAGAGATATAGAGGAAACAGCCGAGGACCACGGCTGGGACGAACTCTCAGTCGGATCTTATTACCTCTTGAGGTATCGACTGAGCAGGTCGGTTTGGGATAATGTCATCGACTCCATTGGGAAGTCCTTTGATAGATCATGTGCCGCTGGCTTCAAAGCCAGGGTAGAAGCCATATGGAGGGTTCTGGAGCATACTTACTCCAATGCCGTTGTGAGAGACAAGCTTAAGACTCAGTGGAAACAGCTGAGACGTAATCCAGCCGAGTCGTGCCGAGATTTCATCAGCCGTGTTCAGAACGCCCGAAAGGAGCTACAATATTCAGAAGCGTTGGTTGAAGACTCTGACGAAATCAGTATCTGGCGTAATGGTCTCTTTGGACCCTACAGTGATTGGGTGGGCCAGTACCTCGCAGTCGCAGCTGTTGAAGGACACCCATACGGCCCTCGATCTATTCAGCAGTTGAGAGCTGAGATTCAGATCCGAGGCGATGAGTACGAGGATCGACACGGGATAGTGGCAGTCCCATCGACCTCCACATCACATTCTGCAGGTCCACCAGGGTCGTCCGAACAAGGAGGCCTATACACAGTCACTCAGCAGCAAAGTCAAACTCGTCAGGAGCAACCTATCAGCAAACCCACAGGGTCAGGTCGTAATAATCCTCAGAACCGACACGAATGCCTCTCCCACAGGTGCCAACGATGCTATGCCGAGGATCACACGGTGGCAGAATGCAAAGCCGCCAAGCCAGCCAAATGTGAGAGCAGGTGTCGACACTGTGGATTGTCCCATGAGTATATCCCTGGTTGGGATCCGAAAAATTCCAGATGCAGCAATCGTTTCGTCGCCACATCGACTTGTCGGTTGTGTTCGAAAATAGGGCACTTTGCTAGAATTTGCATGAAGGGGCGCTCAAATTGTACATCGAATGATAAGACAGCACTTGATGGTAAGGCACAAGACACCAAAGCACAAGCTACAGATAAAGATGCCGGACAAGCTCTGGCAGTCTCGTTACCGAATGATCAGACAGCTGGCATTCGTTACGTTACCCTAATATTCCGGAGTCCCGGCTCCGGAGAGATCAGGCTTCGGGCCATGATAGACTCAGGGAGTAGCGAATCATTCCTCTCTCGCCAGAAGTATGACGAGCTGAGGCAAGCAGGCATCATTGATCAGATCTCGTCTCAGGGCAAAGGGATGCCTGTCGAATTCGGTAATGGAGGCGTTTCCACACTTATAGGTCGAGCTAAATCGAAGAACTGCTATCTTGAAGGTGGCACTTATCTTCCCATTGAGTGGGGGATACTCGAAACCCTCAGTCCATGCTCTGCTGTCTTGAGCATGAAGCCACTGCGCGAACGAGGCGCGGTGTGGATCATATCTCAAAGCGGGGATAGACTTTACGTTGGTCAAGATAAA
>NW_003201719.1:0-3131 GCF_000006405.1 Perkinsus marinus ATCC 50983
TTCGTCCCGACCCTAACGCACTTGCGGATGCCTTCCTGGGGGTCGTGGAGCACGCGATCAATGCTACATCCCAGCCCGACCCAGACGATTTCCTGGAGAAGGTAGCCAAGGCGGTAGCAGTGAAGCCGCTGCAGCATTTAGGGGACGTCGCCAGCTTGGCCAACGACATCTCTGACATCGACGGCGCCGGGTTTGAGGCCTATGTCGCCTTCTGGATCGGGTCATCGTGTGATATGCTAGGGGAGGCCGTTCTTGGTCCTGAGGCGTTAAGCCTCTGGAAGGAGCGACTTCCGCCGTTGGTCTGTCTTCGTATAATCCAGAAACCTTGGTGGCTCGACCTGCCAGCTGTTCCCAGGCTGAGCTTGCAATATCGCTTCAACGGTATCGCTGCCAAGAAGGAGCTATTTGCTAACCCCTCAAGCCCATTCCCGGTTGGATGAAAGACTCGGTTCTTTGCTGTCTCGAGCCCATCACCACAAACCTTCTCCACATCTGCGGTGCCACCATCGCCCAGCGAGGCTCCTGCGTGGTCTAACTTCCCTGACGACAAGAGGAGCGATTTGAAGGCTGTCGAAATTGCTACTCATAGCCTGTCCTCTGAGCGCATATCTCAAAGTCGCCGTCGTAGCGCTATCAAAGACGCTGAGAAGCCTTCTCAGAGAAGGCCATCCCGGCTTTCCAAGGTGGAGCTTTCAAGGGGTCGAAAGATACCCGTGGTTTTTCCGGTTTTTGGCGACAAATCCTCGGGCGGGTTCGTCGTCGCGGATGGATGCTCGGGGGCCCTGAGCACTTCTTTTTCCTGGCCGGCTTGCTGTCGGAGGATGTCCTCGAGGATGCGCTTGGTGCAGTGTCCCCCCAAACTGACAAGGAGTTCGCTGAGGCCATTGAGGCTATCCGACTGAAACTGAGCCGAGAGATTGGTGGGTCTATCGAGGTGGAGAAGCTCGTCTCACATCCCCCGTCTCGTGGAGCAGCTGAGGAGGTCTCCCAGTTCATTGCGAGGTTGGATGAATGCCAGGTGCGATGTCGAGTCGCTGGTGCTGCTCTAGCGGATGCTCAACTAATACAGGCATACAGGGTTGGTGTCCATCTGGAGGTCGCCCGCGAGGCAAGCTATGAGTATCCCTCCGTGTGGAAGGACTTCAGACTACGTGCTATAACGAGGGCCATCCGCATGGAAGGATGAGACGGCACAGAATGGTCGTCCACCGTCAGCCGAGGTCTCCACCCGTCGCGAGGTCAAACCAGCCCAGAAGCAGGCCCCGAGCGATGCCCATCCTGGCTCTGGCACCAAGGTAATGGATGGCTAGAAGTCGACGGCTGGCGCTACATGCCGGGATTTCTTGCGTGGACGCTGTTCTCGGGGTGAGAACTGTCGTTGTGCTCATATCGACAGGAATGCATGTCGTCTCTGGGCCGAGACAGGGAAATGTCGCTTTGGAGATCAGTGCCGCTTCCAACATGGCTCCCACGCTCAAAACAAAGGGGCTGGAGGAGCTTCCAATAAGGACAAGGGGCAATTACGTGCAGTATCGGTGGACGTGGCTCCAGGTTATGGCGACGATGTGGCTAAGGAGTCTGACGAGGCACAGGAAGGAGTTATCCAACGACTCTATGCTCTGCCAGAACCAGGCTCTGATTCTGACGAGGTATTCTCTGGCCCAACGGTTACATTGATGTTGTCCGACGGTTCTGCCCCGCTGAGGGGGTTGTTGGACAGCGGAGCGGCTCGGAATTATATCTCTCTGCGCGAGACGTCTGCACGCGGCTGGACGATCGGGCCCACTACCGAGACTGCTAGGTTGGCTGATGGTACCCGGAGGTCGCTCCATGGGAAGGTCGAATTGGAGGCATCGGTCGGAAGCCGTAAGCAGAAGCTCACTTTTTACGTCATAGAGGAGGCGGGGCCCGGATTGTCAGCGCCTCCTTGCATTTTGGGAGTTCGTGCTATGTGTCAGCTGTCCATCTCCTTGGAGTTCTTCGAGCACAGGGGTGCCCGATGCGTGCGGGTGAGGGTCGGCGCTGAGAATAAGCCCACCCAGGTCGGCTCGCCGGGCAAACCTCTCACGGACCGTGACCGCATCATTGACCGTGAGTCACGGTCAATGAGGCGGATGCGCGCGGACGCTGTGGGTCGGTGTCCATCCTGGGTGAGGCCCTGACAGTCCTCTCCAGCAAAGCTCACGACGAAGAGGCCCTCTATCGAGTCGTCTCTGTCGACGCGGTGGAGCAGATTGGGGGAGATGAAGACTTGTTCGAAGTGGCACCAGACTTCCTTCGACCGCGACACGAGCTCACCGACAAGTGGAAAGCGGTGCGGGCCGCGCCAAGTTACTCGGTCCGACTACGCAGGCTTGAGAAAGGCGAGGTTAAGGACTGTGAGGGTCAGATCTATGCTGTAGAAGCCACGTGGGAGAGATGCTCTGATGAGACGCAAGACACCGCAAGGGTCTTCGACTACTCGCTAGGATTGCATAGCCGATTTTCTCACCAGCAGCAGCCTGCTGCCAGCAGGCCATCTTCGAGGGCGAAGTCCAAAAGTTCGTGGATCGCGGATGGTGGTCAGAAGGATGCAGTGCCGCGGATTCGGACCCTACATTGAGCCCCCTAGCGGAGAGTATAGCCTTCCCTGTCGTGCAAGGCCAAAAAATCAGGCCCTGTGTCGACATGAGGAAGACCAATGCCACCTTGCCACGGTCTTCTTACGCAGGCAAATCCTGCTCGGTGATACTAGCTCAGCCTAAGGGTGGCAATAGGCTATTGCCACCCTTGACAAGGGTTGACAAGACGCCTATGCTATTGCCAATAGCATAGGCGTCTAGAGCTGTAGCGGAGTCTAGCGGCCAGTCCCGTCGGCTGGCGATGGTTACGATGGACGCCGAGTCGGCGTTTTATCGAATACGACTGTCTGGTCACGTTGCCCGAGTTCGGTGCCTTGGTAGGAAGTTTGAGGTACGCCGCCTGTTGTTTGGGCACAAGCGGGGCCCGCTATTTTGGAAGAAGCAATGTATGGTCTTTTGTCAGCGGCTGTGACAAAACCCTCGGCTCGGGTGGCGCTTCACTGGGGCCGCAGTGTGCCCTTGTGCTGCTGGGCTTACGTCGACGATATAACGCTCTTGGGTGAGGTCAGC
>NW_003207569.1:0-1076 GCF_000006405.1 Perkinsus marinus ATCC 50983
CCCGAAACCCGAAACCCGAAACCCGAAACCCGAAACCCGAAACCCGAAACCCGAAACCCGAAACCCGAAACCCGAAACCCGAAACCCGAAACCCGAAAACCCGAAACCCGAAACCCGAACCCGAACCCGAGTACATTCTAAAGCAGCACCGAGTATACTCTACCCCTCCTTCTGACTATTTTTTCAGATGGCACACTTGATGTCATTTGAGTCGGAGGTTTAGCTGAAAAGCATGAAAACGGACTCGAAATGCATCGATTCAGCACTTGTTCGAAAGCACAAATTGCAAAGTGTTTTATCCTCCGATGTAGTCTAGCTGGTTAGGATTCGTGGCTCTCACCCACGCGACCGGGGTTCGAGTCCCCGCATCGGAATTTGTTACGGTACTGTAAGCAGATTGGGTTGCTAACCAGAACAATTTCTCATAAATTAAGTAGAAGCATCATTGGTCTAGTGGTAGAATACAACGTTGCCATCGTTGTGACCCGAGTTCGATTCTCGGATGATGCAGACATATATAAAAGCTCCAACCAAAGGCCCCCTACCCTTCTCCTAACACCCTATTCTCTTATCCCCCTAGCCTTCGAACAATGTTGGCAAAGAAGTTTATCTCCCCCAACGGTACCTTCGGAAGCTTGCCGAGTATCAACCTTGTTCGAGGGAAGCGGGGACCAGCTTGATCCAATCAAGAGAAAGTTGAGCATGCCACAATGGAAGGGTCATCACTGGCATTCACCGCCACCGGCTGCTGCCTGGCGAGAGGACCTGATACTTACCTTGAGCCAAGGCGGCTACGGTGTTATATAGAGGTTGAAATTGCGGTCCTGTCGGTTGCATAAAATTCTCACCGCGCCATTTAGTTTGAATGTATGTCTGAGAGCATTGCTACATTTAGCTGGCTAGCTTTGGAGCTGCTCGAATGATGAGAGAGGTCATGCGGAGCCTCTTGAAGTTTCTATTCCACTTCGATCAACCATTTGTATATATATTCGAATTCTGATTTCATCCATCAGTAGGCAATCACATGCACGCAGGATCGATTCCTGCGTCCCGCACTTCTGTCGTATCATCTGCGA
>NW_003199653.1:0-1432 GCF_000006405.1 Perkinsus marinus ATCC 50983
TATCAGCGTGGAATTTTGTATAGGAACTGTGTGTAGCGAGATGGGAACTAATACCGTCCACCCTCCCACATCAGGAAGCCAACACAACCTACATATGAAGGGGAACTCCAAGTCTCTCAGCCAGATGGACGTGAATATATGATGGCGGATTGGCGATCATAGCATGGGTAACCCAACGCTCCTCGCGATTACCTACGACCATGACAGCTCCGTCAAGTCCCCAGCAATACGCTTACTCTTCACAGCTGCCCAGGCCCCGACCTTGTCGGTTTGCCACCCTGGGGGGAAGAAGATTTCCCTCAAGGATTCCATCATACCAGGAGTATGTAGCAGGATGTACCACATATCCCGGGGAGTGAAAAGGAACTTGGGACTCCATGAGGGGCTCTCGGCTGCGTGCCTGTTAGCAAGTGTGATCAGCAATTGCGAACGTATGTGGGGAATTCACCTCATGAAATCCTCAGGTTGCCAATGGCCAGGGGCATCAAGGGCCATTGGGAAGAACTCTATTCCTTTTCTCTCAACCATATCTCGGAACTTATCATGAGTGCAGATACGACAATGATGGCCCATCGCGTTGAGCTCCTATAAGGGAGGGGGTTGTTATGGATATGATAATGTTATTATTATTATTCACCTTTGAAATGGCGATGTACGGCTCAACATCCCCACGGCTACCAACATCGATTAATGTTATGTTCATCCTAGGGATATTATTACCCTCCGGTCGAGGGAACATCATCATCACCTTATTAAAGAATAATAATAGTACGACAACGACTGCGGAAGAGGATGGGGTAGTACCAAATCGGGACGACGACACACAATACCGTTAATGACAACTTCAAGACGATGCATTCTGGTCTCAATGACCCCTTCACCAGCGTGATCGAGATTGTCAAAACTCAGACATATAAACCTGCCATTCATGATGACCTACACATACCCTTTCACCAGACCTACTGTTGCCATTCCTCAGGATGCTCCTTCGCGTCACGAGTGAGCAGATCCCGAAGTCTTCTTGTAGACTGCAACGAAAGATAGGAATCTGCCAAAGTGTGGCCTCAACAACAACAACCAGTGTATCGGAGATTCAACCCACCTTTATTATGATGAACTCGGAAATAGTACATAGTTTTAGTACTAAATTCAGTAGCACATCCTTCTACCGATACATACGTATCCGGTGAAGTTGGTACTTTATCACGAGAGATGGCCCATAGGAGACGCCAATGACTTTCCAGATTTATGGTATATAAGAAAGCTGAAGAGGAGGAGAGGCAGATAGTGGGAGGAGGAGGAGGGAGGATGACAACAACAGGCAACTTACCGACTGCTATCACTATGATGAAGTTAATCAAATCGGCCATGGACAGTAGTACGGATGAATTCTCCAACCAGAATAGGGAACTGGACATTGTAATCAGCCACA
>NW_003206758.1:0-1085 GCF_000006405.1 Perkinsus marinus ATCC 50983
AGTTCTTGACTACGGCTTTGCTCCAGTCCAGGACATTCCGTCGGACCGTACCTATTCTTTTGGTCGGCTCGATCTTCAACATGCATTCTACAGTATTCATGTTGGCCCTGCCCTTTCTCGCCTCTTCGCAGTTGCTGCAAAGGACCCATCTACTAGGCGTTTGCATCATTATCGGTTCACGACGTTGGTGCAAGGTTGGAAGTTCAGCAGCCTACTTTTTGGTCTGGGGACTCTTAAGATTGTGACGGAATTGATCCAGCCGGCCTTGGACAAACGGCAAATACCGGTTACAGTCATCTGCTATCAGGACGACTTGTTGTTCTGCGGAGATTCTGATGATGCCATCCGTCAAGCTATGGTTGTTGCTAAAAAGATTCTCCACAAGCTGAATTTCAACACCAACGACCAAAAGCAGGAGGGGCCGACTCCAGCCATTGACTTCTGTGGTATGCGTATCTCGTCCACTGGTGTCACGCCATCTCCATCGCGCACAGTCTTGACGGAGGCCGCTGTCGAAAATGCGCTGTCAACGTTCTCTAAGGGCCTTCCTTTCTATGCCAAGAACAAGAAAGGCAAACGGCGCAAGCAATCGGTCAGGGAGTACCGTACTGCGTGGCTGAGAAGTTGGACGGGGGTTGCTAACTATATGAGAGGCTGGCTCACACCACGCATATTGCAGGCTACTGACATTATGCAGCGTGCCCTGAAGGACTTTGGCGACCCTTGCATCCTAGAGGGTGATCCACGCCTTGGCGTCCATCTCGATAGTGTCCCCACCGCTTTTCGTGAGATTATGGGATATTATATTTCCGGTGTCCCACGCATGAACCTCTACTTCGAGAGTGCTGACCGACACATCGCCACGTTACTCGTATCTGACGGTAATCAACATTCGTGGAGTGGTTTCGTGCTTCGAGCAGTTGTACAGGAGCCGGCTTGTGATGCTGGCGAGCACCCTCTCCTCCTTGGTTCACCGCTCTCAATGAGCTACTACGATGTGAAGAACCACTCACGGTGTTGCCAATGAAGATCTTCGGTGGTCGGTTCTCAAAGCTAGAGTCGACTTTGTCCAGTACAACGCGTGA
>NW_003216452.1:0-1035 GCF_000006405.1 Perkinsus marinus ATCC 50983
ACGCCAAAATAGATGACATATGGCATGCACAGCTACGAGAGGACCATGAGCCATCTGATAAATAATGCGTGGCTAATATATTGCAGCTGAACCTCAAGCGGATGATCTGAAAGGGAGGTCATTTTATCTTCTATTTGTTTGTCCTGTTTTTCGCAGGCCAAGATATCTCCCTCAGGAGAATGAATTGGCTTGGACGTCGCGCAATTGCTATGCGTGCTGTGCAAACCAAATGCATAATGCGTTCCTAGCGCATAATGCGTTGAACGGATGTGATATATCTAAGTCAGATCGCCTGCTTAATTTTTCGCTTCCGGAGAGCAACTGACGATATCTCTTCACTGGTGATCAACTCCTCCGAATGACTCTTCGGAATCGGTGGTAAGCTCCTATTACTGTATTCTAGGGGGTAGAACCCGTGGCTCCAAATAAGGATCCTAGCTGGCAGTGCTGAAAAATATGTTCGCTTTCCTCAGCTGAGCTTGACAGTTTCCTCACTAAATATACACGTTAACATACAAATCAGTGTAGAGATGTAGAGGACTCAATGAGAACTTCTCAAAATTTCCTCAGAATTCGCATTCTTTCACCAACATATGTGGTTGACCATGTGCATATTGTCCGAATTATTTTTAGAATCGGCGGCTGCCGATTCTAGTTGCAACCTGAGCCCCCAAATATCCCACAACATGACAGGCCATCAACCAGATTAATCGGGATGTCACTACTATTAAGAGGGAATCGGGTCTGAGAAGTTCTCAGTGCAGACTCAGTGAAACCGCCAAACAAAACGAACCATTATCGGGCAGATGTTGTGAGAAGCAACACTAATGGTGGTAGGCTACCACTGGTAGCAACATCAGGTCATACTACAGCTTGATGAAGCCACGTGTCTCATAGCATTGCAATTTACTACATGCTCCGAGCATGTCACCGAATAACTAGTATATCCATACGCTTTGATTAGTTCATATGAATCGCATTTAGGATGTGAAATGTGATGTATGAGATTGTAAAGTATTAGCCATAATATGCTAC
>NW_003206469.1:0-674 GCF_000006405.1 Perkinsus marinus ATCC 50983
TCACCACAGTAGCCCTGTGGTACTTCAAGCCTCTCATGAGCAAGGCCAGATCCTGAGGAGTGTGTAGCTCTGGTATTGATGTAAAGTAGATGGCACCATACCTAGCAGTAGTAGTATCTCTAGGGAGCTATTCCAACAACCGATACTACTTGGTCAAGTTCTGCTCCAGCTCGGCTTTGACAGCCTCAGCCCAGTCGTGGAGGTCCATCTCACTATGCCCCTCTGTGATGGGAGAGAGCACCTAGTATGTGGGGGGAAATACGCACATGGTCAATTACATGTGTTGGTGACAATATGAAAATTCCGAGAAGTTCTCATTAGTTTCTGCACACTTCTACCGGAATTCAGCTCAGCCGAGTAGGACGAACATAAATTCCAACACTGACCCAAGAATTTACGCATCACAGACGTACCAGAGGGACCCCAGGGGTAGCAGGGGCCATGTACTCGGGGAAGGTCTTCTCCTCGCTCATAGGTATACCACTCCGACCCCTAATCCTACCACAAGCCCTAGGCAATACACCCCAACTTGCCCGGTACCTTATTGGTCTCCTAGGCTCCGGTAATGCACCCGCCGTGCGGAAGTAGGACGACGAGGAAGAAGCAGCCGCTGTGGTCGTGAAGAAGCGAACACAGTGCGCACTAGAGGTGATGGCTCGAGCAAGCATAGATGG
>NW_003211732.1:0-1107 GCF_000006405.1 Perkinsus marinus ATCC 50983
GCGCCTGTGAGTATCTCTCGAGGTACTCGCAAACTCGACTGTGTGTGGTGATATCACGTGTCCTTGATCACGCGATTCTTCTCTTCAACGCATTACGTCAAATCTATTGATAAATGCAGAGAAGTGTTTGAATCACGCGTTCAGTCCGGTCGCGAGATTATTATATATCATAACACGCTTGTCGGTTCGCACCATGGCAATATGTCATCATTAGAAGGCCTGATGTGTGTGAGATTACCCGCTGAATTTAAGCATATAAGTAAGCGGAGGAAAAGAAACTAACTAGGATTCCCTTAGTAATGGCGAATGAACAGGGATCAGCTCAGTGCCAAATCGGAATCACTTGTGGTTCTGAAATGTGGCTTGAAGGCAGTACCAGTGGCATCGCGGACGAAAGTCTCTTGGAAAAGAGCGTCATAGAGGGTGAGAATCCCGTGAGTCGTTCGCCGTTTGTCACGTACGGTCTGCGTTCTAACGAGTCGCGTTCCTTGGGATTGGAGCGTAAACGGGTGGTAAATTTCATCCAAAGCAAAATATATACTCGAGACCGATAGCACAAAAGTACCGTGAGGGAAAGGTGAAAAGAACTTTGAGAAGAGGGTTAAATAGTGCCTGAAATCGTTGAGAAGGAAGCGGATGCCGCCGTTGCATATGCTGATTGTAGGATTGCTGCTCGCTCCTGTCTTCTGCTACTCATTCACAGACCTGGTCGTGTTGAGCAGTTGTTTGGCAGATGTTAGTGGTGTTTCCTACTCTCAGTCGTCAGCATCACTGGCTGAGTGGAAATAATCCTTGGATGCTAATTGGTTCGCTATCTGTGAATTGGTTGCTTCCTTGCGATACTCACTACTCGGTCAGTGAGGAAGTGCGTTTGCTGGTCAACGAGCTTTCTAACTGTCATTACCCTGCGCTTTTCGATTCGTCGAGTGGCCAGGATGTGGCTTTGAGATTGTTCGCACTTAGTAATCGCGATGCTGGCTTCCAACGGTTGCCTCCGGCCCGTCTTGAAACACGGACCAAGGAGTCTAACGTATGTGCGAGTGTGTGAGTGGCAAACTTATACGCGTAATGAAAGTGAGGCCGTATGGCCATGTTGGGGTCACCAAC
>NW_003207357.1:0-1353 GCF_000006405.1 Perkinsus marinus ATCC 50983
ATTGCGTCTAAACACAGTGATTATAATTGTCAAAGTTGTATCGAGAATATCTCGAGGATTGTATACCAACAGGACTCATTTTGCAGAGTATTCTACATGAGAACTATTCAATACGAGCAAGAGTGGAATTGAGAAAGCTCAAAAAAGAAGGATAGATTCCATTGTTAGGGGCAGCGTGTAGTAACCTCAATAGGAAACTCTTAAAGAGTCCTTTACTGCCACTCTCGGAATGGATCGATCGTATGACAGTTGATATTGCTGGTGTACTATCACTGATTGGTGATGTGACAACTCTCATCTTTACGATTCGTAAATTAGAGCATCCATTCGATTGGTGAGGAGAGCAACAAGTGCCTGATAAAGTCCCTACTGCAAAGTGGGCCCAAGGCACCGTAGGGCTCCCCTCCTCCCTATACCTCTCCACTCGCTAAGATTTCGTCTCGAACGCTGTCCATTGGATGACCGCAGAGGGAATGTCATGCACAGGGTTCATTGTGACTCTCCGATCCCCGCTAGCGGCTCGGCCGTGAACAGGAAGGGACCCGCTCGTTCTGCCAGAAAGATTAGTTTTTCTCCACACACTGCCAACCCGAGAACGCTCGTGTGCACTATGAAATGCCCTGCGTCAGTAACTATATTTTCCAATTCAGTTGGCTCCGTATACGCGCGGTCGGTGGTAGGGTAGAGTATTGTTGTCGGGAGTGCTTGGATCACGAAGCCTCCGGCAAATAGGCAGCTTGGAGGACTTGTGGTGTATCGAGACTCGAAAAATCTGATCTATACACATAGACTGCAAGCAGATCATTGAGAAAAATGAGACTACTGAAGCTAGTCGCATCATGTGACTCGCATGGCCGAAGAACTCCTCCTTGTTAATCCATTGGCTGAATTTGCACTCAGTGAGTGTAAAGTGAGTGCCACTCACTCTGGCTATCGAAGAGATCGCGATCCTCAAGTCCGAAGCTTTCTCACAATGGGCCGAGAAACACGCGCTCAAGGTCACCAAGCATTGGCGCTCCGTTAATTATGGTCGACAGTTCTTCCAAGCGGCACATTCCATACAGTTGGCGGATATAAAGTCCTGGCTTAGTGGCTCTAAACTTGGCATAATCGTGGACGAATCAACCGATTTCTCGGTCACCAAACAAATCATTGTCTACATCAAATCGAGGGGCCAGACACGATATGTCAATCTCCATTTGATATACAGATGGATCAGGCGAAGCCATAAGGACTACTGCTTAGCCCAAGAGGCACAGGTAGGGCCTGTGCCTCCTAGCCGCTGCACATAACTCATACAGGAGCGTCTGAGCTATCAATATTCGCCCATTGTCGAAACGTAGCGGTGATCTG
>NW_003207535.1:0-945 GCF_000006405.1 Perkinsus marinus ATCC 50983
CCTACAGAATGATAAGAGTACGTATGACATGGTGTACACTTCGAAACTCAACACTTGTATGAGTATGATTTAAATTATTCCCACAGTGTCTCTCCAAGCCATTCCCCCAAGGGCATATCATAAACTCGGTCTTTCCAATTACCCGCATGCTTGGCAGAGGACACAAGTTGCCTTGCAAGAGCCTTGGCACTGTCGCTGCCTGCAGACTCGAAACGTACAGGAAAAGCATACCAGTCACTGAACACATCAGCCAGCATATCAGCGTTCAAGCGACCGGTCAATTCTCCAGGCCTATCAGGCTCCTGACCAGGTCGGGTGTATACGTAGTGAATTTGATAAGTCTTGGGGTACAGTGTTGTCAGAGCATCCAATTGACGTCGGAATAAGACCTGCTCGGGCCCCTTGTTGAAATAAAGTAGTCGCACATCAGCACCATGACTCAACAGGGCTCTGATAGGATCCACACAAGCTGTTATGGCACCACCAAAGCAGAAGAAGCCGACTCTATGGGCTGACGTGTCCAGACTGCGGAGGAGGCTGGGTAGAGGAGGGAAGGGACCGGAAATGTGCATCATAGAACCGGGCCAGACGTCCTCAGCCATTTCCAATGACACGCCAGTACGGACTTTGACGGCAAGCATGGTCACATTGCTATCGTCGGTGGAAACTGGGGAATAGTTACGAACTCGCTCAGAGGGCGCCTCGTACTTGATCCACTGCCCAGGACTTATGTGGCCCTCATACGTATAGTTTAACGTGTACTGTATAGTAGACGCAGTGACATTTCTTTTGTCAAGCAACTCCACATCATGAGCATGTAACGCTTGGGTGACCGCGACGCCAAAGCCACCAATGCAGACAACGATGAGTACAACCAAGATAAGGCAACTACAGCGTAGAGCCAGTCGACGATAGGAACGCCTTTTTCCTCTCACGACGTCTCTC
>NW_003203141.1:0-3540 GCF_000006405.1 Perkinsus marinus ATCC 50983
ATACCACAGCAGTTTCATCTTTTCACTTGGGAATCAGGCGTGGACCGTGCCCGAGCTACTCCGGTGGTTGAAGGCACTGTGGACCCTGCTAAACCAAAAACATTGGGACTGTGTACTGGTTTTTGTTTGGTTACAGGAGAAGACATGCTAGGCTTGTATGCAGTGCCTTACATCGAGGACCAGGAGGCCGGGGGTCGGGTTCACATACTGGACAGCGAGGATGGTCGACGATTTTTCCCGGTATATCTGAATGCCGATGGTGCTTCTCTCATGGCGGAGGCACCACCTGAAGGTGCCACCGCCTTTCTGAGATCATCTTCTGATGTGATGGTTTCATTAAAGCTTACACCTACGAGGTTATTGTCGAAGGATAGCCGCGAGGCCCTTGTGACCCGCGGTATGTGAACGAGTGACGTTGCCGCCAAGTTGGCGACGCCAACTGGGGGAGACACTGTCGCGTATGGAGTTATCCTTACGACGATCTAGGCAGTCGCCTCCAACGGTGATCATGTCTGTCGGTGATCGTCTCTGTCTTGACTCCTTTTTTCTTATAGTTGGTCTTTCCGCCTTGTTGAGTGCCTAAGTTGACTCCCAACTATAGCTTATCCAAGACGCAGAGGAGCCTTTGTATATGCGTGCAATTGTGTAAGGGCATAGCTAATGGCTTGAGGGCACAAATAACTTCAAGAGTGCGAGGTTGTTCACCACTGGTGATTAGTTTGATCAAGTTGACGCTATCTTCTGTATCTACCCAGTCTGAGGCTGGCAGTTCTCATTCTCTTGCTTCGGATCAGCACCTCGCTATCATGTGGTTCACCGCTGGGACTCTTCACCTCATCGTTATGGCTCAGACTATCGCCAGAGGATCGGGTCGAGAATATCAACTAGAGAATATCGACCAGGCCTTCCAAAGCTTCATGAGGGAGTGAGATAATCCGTTTCCTTCAGTTTCCAGCTCTTCCATCGCCTATCGCAATTTTGAAGATACAATAAGAAGTATGAGACGGATGAGCAGTACCAGGTTGCAAAGGCTGCTTTTGCAGAAAGCATGAGAGAGATAGAGGAATTGAGAGCAAATGGTTGGCGGCGGAAGCTCATGTCCTCTCATGTTTATTATTCAGGCGATATAACTCATGAGGTCGGCCTCAATGAATATGCCGATGTACCATCCGGAGTATTCGATAAAGCGTTCCAGTGCGCTACAGATCCGCAGTTTGAAGAAAACCTGCGCTCAGTCACTGCGACTTGTACTATCACCTTGCTCTTGCTCCACTGAAGCAGGAAGATTCCCTCAGACCCACAAGACGAGATAGAAGCTCCTCCCCCGTCGGTTGACTGGGAAGCCGCTGGTGCTTTGGCTCCAGTCAGGGAGCAATCGACTCGGCTGAACAGATGTGGCTCTTGTTATGCCATCGCCGCTATAGGTAAGCCTTTGATGGTTTTCCATACCAATCTAGAGGGGACTTTGGTGCCGATAATCATCACAACCGCTGGTTTCTCTTCAGTCGCTCTGGAGAGCCGTTTCAAGATACAGACCGGCATTGCTAAAGTGGTTCCGTTCTCAGTTCAACAGATAGTTGATTGTAGTAGAGCCTACGGCAATAAGTGAGACAACATTCAGCCATTCGACTGAACCACGTTATCCTCTGGTGACCTGATTCTACCTTCAGTGGTTGCAAAGGAGGTAACCCCAAGTGGCGTGAAACTCGGCGAAAAGCGCGATACTCGCGGTGATACGCAGTAGTCGTGAAATATGTTTTTCACCAGTGTTTTTCATATCATTAGAAAAAATATATTTCGCATTTCACTTCGCGAAAAACGCATGTGAGCTGTTAACAACGCGTAAAACACGTGATGTATTCAACGCAAAATGGGGTGATTTGTCGCGTTTCGTGAAGTTTGTGGCGTGAAAGTGCCGTGAAACTCGGTGAAAACGCGATATTCTTGGTGTGCAGTAGTCGTGAACCACGTTTTTCATATCACGGGCGAAGCTCCACTGGTATCGATGACGTGTTTTCGCGTTGTAGGTGATTGAAGATGCACATCGTAGTAAAGTACGGAAGCCGCTGACAGAGAGGTGGATCTGTGCCGTGTAATGATCGATCCCGTGTTTGTGGAGAAGAGTCTTCATTTTTCTCAGTTTCCGCCAAGCTCTCGATGTTGTCGCTCACTGCCATTCGCATGGATTGATTCATAAGGACATCAAAGCGGAGAACGTCCTTTTGATGAACTGCGTCCCGCCGGGGGAAAGGCAGAGTGAGATTTGCGGAGTTCATCCTGTTGAGAAAATTGGGTTTTTATCGGACGAATTTGAGAAGCCTGGAGAAGAATGCGCAAGGTTTGGTATGCTCGTCGAAGATGGTAAAGAATTTTGAGGAAATCTTGGGAGGTTTTTTTGTTGTTATTTGCATACTTCTACCCTAAGTCATGTGTGGAATATATGTCTGGTTGCCTCATATGTGCTCGAAAACTTCATCACTACATTGCGAAAGTTTACACTCGATTCAGGGTAGCGCTATCGAGATTGCCCTGCAATTCCCTCAGAATTTTCATATTGTCGCCAACACACGTAGTTGACCACGTGCATACTCTTTCATGCTGATGCGAACTGATATGATATAGTAAGAAAACTCCCGAGTTTAGCTGAGAAAACAAAACCTGTATTCCAACATTTCCATCAAGAGATGATATTAAGTCGACTCTCCTGGCCTGGTTACTTCAACCTATGACCAGTTTTTCAGAAATCCACGAGATGGAGCCTCATGTGATCCTCATAGACTTTGGTTTAGCCGAGCTTTTCGATCCAACGACAGCATTTCAGTCCAAAGTGGTTGCCGGAACTCCTTACACGATGGCGCCTGAGGTTTGTGCGGAAGGGTCGAGTCTATGTTGGATTCTCACTGACAGTGAAAATCGCACATTGCAGTGGATCGCGGTGATCATCTATAACTATCGAACGCATTCTCCTCGGGGGTCTTGGCGACGTTGAGTCTGACATATTATGATGCGGACATACAGCCCAGAGAGCGTAATTTTCGAGTTGGTTCGAACTGTACACTGTGTAGAATCGATGATGCTTTTTGACTTCTCACTAACTACGAGGAGTTAGGCCCTGAAAGCTACACTACGTGGAGCACAAGAGCATGCTTCCTCGTTGAGGTGACTGTGTGCGAGTCGAAAAACCGGATATGCTGAGAATTTGTGGAGGAGTTCATATATTTCCTCGAAACTATCTTCTTCTTCTTCTTGTGCAGCACTTATTCTAGCAGGCGAGTAGTAGCCAGTATAGAGGTATAGCTCCAGGCTCAATCACTGACTGAGCCCTAGTATGAGCCGGTAGACGGTGTGTTTCACGGCAGAGAGTTCGATAAATAGGAAGACCCTCCCCAGAGATATTCCGTTCGATACTGTGGAGTCGATAATCGATCTGTTTCACGGTGCATCTCTGCATCTTAATAAACCCAGGAATAAATCGTTTCTCTCAGTATGGGCTTCAGCTCCGAATCGTTCCGAAACTTTTGGCCTTAAATGTGACGTTTA
>NW_003202860.1:0-1404 GCF_000006405.1 Perkinsus marinus ATCC 50983
ACCAATGGCAACAGTTCATCAGAGATTTCAAGGCTGATTTGCTGTCCAAGGCTTCGGTGAGAAGATGCGCTTCCCTATGAGCCTTTGATTTGTCATGTAACGCAGGTGGTGGATACTGAACGCGTTGCGTCCTTCGACAAGATTGACACCGGTCTTCGTGATTTGGTCGACAGGATCGTCGTCGTTCCTCTGGCGGAACTCCTGGATGGTATCAGCTGCCGTTTCATGTAGGCGTGAAGGATCTGATTACTCGGTACGTTGATATATTCTTGTAGGGCCGTCCGTTGGGAGGGTCTCATCAACCAGTTCTGCTGGACCTACACTGTCGGTATCACAGGCTTTGGAGCCGCGCTTCTTGCTGCATGCGCACTCTTAACCATTATACTACTTTATGAATTTGTGGTAAGATATGCGACTAATGGAGTTGCTCTTCGTCGAGACCTCATTCCTGACTCGAGCACTCTAGCTTCTTATGGTTTGGTCCCAACTTCAGATCTGGCGTTATTTGAAAGACAACCGTTGCATCAAGAGGGACCTAGCTAAGGAAGCTAGGACACACCCTGCTCACTCACCCCAGGTGAACATCGTGTGGGCGAGAGAAAATTGAAGTGGCGTTTGCCTCTGTAGGTTATGGGAGCTTACAATCCACAAGTTGGAGTGCCCTTATCAGTGCAGATTAATGTGCAGAAGTAGAACTCAGATGCCCCACTCAATAGGAGTGATCGCACACTGAGAGTGCGCTTATTTTGACGTGTCAATCATACAATCTATAAATGCTCAATCTTGTTTTGCATGTGTCACTCACAACATATTGGTGTTGTAAAAATCGTTGGTCGTTGCGTTAATCTGGAGTTGGCAACTATGAAAACAAAGCCCGAGATAAGAGTGTTGGCTCCGATCCATATCTCATCGTGGTCGCGAGTTCTGAGCACGAGTTTTCCCTGAGGCTTTGTTTTTAGCAATGAGACTGAAGTAAGACCCTCTGTGATATTGACATGATACACATCACTGCGCGTCTATTACACTTAGTGTAATAGTCGCGCAGCGGTATTACAATTCCCCCACCAAATGTGGTCATACGATAACGGCGATATCGTGGCACCACGATAATATCGTGGTACTGTTGAATCCTCAACATGGACAACTCTGTGACATTGGAAGAATTCTGTTACTGTGTACGACATATCACTACGTACACTGTACGTGGACTTCAAACTGACACACACACTGGTGCGTGATGGCATGGTAGTTGTCCTCCCGTATGGAAGTGCGATATTTCTTCACTGCTTCCTGACATAATGTGGTCATACAGGAATCCTCATGCCTCATTGTGGTGCGGTAGAATCAATTCTTATCTCAACACGTGGATGGAAATAGACTATTGCATCGATTGCGCGGCACAAT
>NW_003205661.1:0-4369 GCF_000006405.1 Perkinsus marinus ATCC 50983
GCATCATCCGTGTATGTACCGCTTGCCAGGTGCAGGTATTGGTAGTTGAAAAGAAGCTGTCGACTGCTCTGCTGAAATATTTCCGCTGCATATTTTTCCTTGTGTTGGTCAATTCGGGATGGTCTGTATTAGCAGTCATAGCTCTTCAACAAAGTGATGTGAGTCAACTGTGAAATTAACTATTTCATACCATGCGGACGAGAGTGGAATGGGCCAGGACTCTGACAAAATTGATGGAGCCTCCGTAGGGGCTGGTCACGAGAACGTAGTGATTCAGGGTGATTGGGAAATAGTCGTATCAGCTCCGTCGTTCGGAGCGACAATTGGGATCAATAGTATCCTGGAGGTATCTGTGATGGTAAATAATCATCGTGGTTGGCTTTGATGTCGCCAGATACTGATGATAGGATGGGTAGGGATGCGCGGCTCCTGTGAATAAGGATGCCGGTACGCCGCTGTGGTGTATACCACTACAACTATAGTTTAAGAATTCCCATGAGGAAGTTGAAAGTGGCCACCTCGTTGGCTGTTGTATTCCTCTCGAACTGGAGCTCTCTGCTCGCCAGTAAAGATACTATTAGATTAAAAGGAACCGGGATGTAGTCTACTCGTTGAGGGAATATGATATTATCGACACCAACGGCAGAGTACTTACGGAATGCTATCAAAGTAGCCGTTACTTCAAATGAGGCTCACGCCCTGGCTCGTGTCCTCCTGAGGTCCCCTCAGGCCATTCTGCCTTGTCGCATCCATTATGTAACGTCAGCTGTACTCCTGTAGTAGAAGATTATTATTACTTCGAATATACATGCTTCCCCACACGAGTCCAATACTGCCCATTACGACTCCCCAGAACTGCCTGCCTCCATCACAACCACGGGGCTCAGTGGCTAGCTTTGCTGGGCCTATGTCGGCTAGACAGGAACCTAGAACGGTAAGTACGTCTGGGCATTTTCTCATAGTATAAGTCGCCAGCGTTGCAATATATATATGTTCGCCCTCCTCAGCTGAGCTCATTAATCATAGGAGTTTGTGGACGAATTGAGTCGAAAGCTCATAGAAAGCAGCAAAAGTTCGCCGAAATTTCCTCGGAATTTTCATATTGTCACCAACACATGTGGTTGACCATGCGCAGTTTTCGCCACGCTGTAGGTCGCGGTATCAGTGGGGGGAATTATGAAAAGAAATGAAATTCTGAGGAGATTTCGGGAGAATCTCATTGGTTTCTGTACACTTGTACCTGAATTTGTATATGAACTCCCCGTGACTAGTGAAAAAACTCCTGAGCTCAGCTGAGGAAAGCGAACATGTATTCCTCAAACACCACGCAATTTCCTTTCAGATGGTCTCGTCTCCGCTTGAGAATGGACAACTCCCAGCGGTTCGTCGGGTGAGTCGTCCGAGTTGGTGACCATTTGTGGTCATATCCCTGGCAGTTTTCGGTCTACGCCCCGAGGGCCCTCAGCGTCCCTCCAGATCAGGGCGGCCCCTCCGGGAAGTTCACCATACCATCCCCGCTGTTAATGCAGCATTTCTCAGCAGATCCTCGAACTGTTGGTAACATGTATAAAGTGCAGGTAGTCGTCTTACGTGCTTAGAAAAGGACTATGGGGTTTCTTTCAGAGTCTTCCCTCGACGCCCTTGGGTCGTGCATCCTTCCGAATGGACTCGACCTCAACCACATCACTGGTAGCAAGCACTCTCTATATTTGCAATGAAGATGGTGATGACTCGTATCAGATGCCGTTCACCAAGCCGTCAGGATTCGAGAATTCTCAGGGGGCGACCTCAGGGACCGACAGTGAAGGTAGAAATAGTGTCCATATATTCGTTGGTTGCATTATTTCTCCATAGGCGCATACAGTTACGTTCAGAAGCTGCAACCCGCTCAGCAGACCCCCAGAGTGTCTATCACCTCCCTCCCAGTGCAAGGTCCGGCCTGTCCGATGTTAATATTGGAGTTTCGTCTCAGGCATGAACTCCCTCTCTGAACTGCTGCGCCCAGCCCGAGGGTCACTTGCTCCGAGCCTGGCAGGCCCGCCGCCCTCGGCAACATCTCGAGGGGCTGCGACGGTAGCCCCCGTAGGAGGAGGCCCTTTGCCGTCACCAGTCGTGGTCCAGCGGGTGGGCGACTAGTGTGGGGGGAGGGGGAATATGCAATGTGTTGGTATGACAATATGAAAATTCTGAGAAAAAAATTCTTAAATTCTTATTTGTTTCTGTACACTAACATGCTAACCCGTATATAAACTCCTACGATTGATGATAGAACTCTTGAGCTCAGCTGAGGGAAGCGAGCACATATTCCTCCAACAGTGTTGACATCGGAGCTCCATCGTTTCCTCAGGTGAGGCGCCTCAGTATAGAGCAGTTGGATGCAGCAGGAGGGGACGCAAGGGTGACTCAATGTTGTCGTCATTTTTGTGCACAGAGCCATGCTGTAGGTAGCAGTGGCAGCGCTAAGAGCTCAGGAGGCCACCGAAAAGGATAGAGTTCCAGAGAATCTAAAAGATACGGCTCAGCTGAGAGTCTCCGTCCAAAGGGTTCCGCCCTACCAGACGGAGTCGATCGGAATCCCTAGCAATGTGTCGGAGGCTGGTGACACCAGCGCTCCGTTGATGTCGGAGTCACCAGAAATGTCCGATACTACTCCCACGAGCAACAACGACAATGCTAGAGAAGTGGCCAGGCTTATGGTGAGGGAGTCTACTCATAGTTCATAGTCTAGCCTCCACGACGTGTATAATTATGTTTTCACGAAAAAATGATGTCAGCATGTATTAGGAAATGCACTTGATTTTTCTGGCAGGAGGAAAACGCGTATTTGAGGCATCGAGTAAATACGTTGGAAATTGAGGTTGAAGAGCTACGGGCCGAAGTAGATGTGAAGAACCAGTTGTTGAGAACAGCCGATATAAGTAGAAGCGATGGCGATCGAACTGAGCAAAACACTCCCAGTTCGAGCAAGTTGTCCAATAGCATCAACAACTACTGTAAGGAAATTGACTTATATTTCTGTCCTTATAAATTTATCTTGCCTGGAGTCCACACGCATGATCTTCTTTTCTTTCTTCAGAGCATATTAGAAGGGTCACGTGTTCGACGGTTACGCGTAGTTGGCGATTGATGATCATGGCCAACCATGGAGGACGTTGTTGTGTGGCAATCGTGCATGTTCATGTTCGTGTTTCGAGTTGGCAGTTTATCAATACTAGTGATAATCAAAGCGTCGTGTCACCCTTGGGTAGTTATTGCTGCTTTTGTTGAGGATCACCTTTGAGTCCTCAAGGAAGGTGGTTTCGACCAAACCCAGATACAACTGGCCTTGTGAAGCGCCATGTTGCATACAGTACTGTGCCTCGTCGAAAAGATAGAGATAACCTCCAACGTTTTCTTTGATTTAGCATGTTCCTTCAGCGTAATTCAGGAGATCACTTTGATGGTATAAACGCTGTCACTACCGACCTTGTCAGTGGTTGAGGCGTCTCGTATGAACATCTGTCAGTCGCGGCGCCGTCCGCCCTCCTAGGGTTGGTACTCACTGAGTAGGATATCATTGTGTGGCGTGTGTAGGCAACAAACAGCCCATCATTATGGCACGAGATCTGTCGTTACATAACGCCGTATGATACTTTACCAGCGAAAAGGATAGTCCTATGCACCTCGAGACCCCACGAAACCAAATTGAATACTCAAAGCTTACTACACGACCCTCCTCATTAGAGTAAATTCCGCGAATAATGTCTAGAAGAATACCTCGCGATAGTGGCTTGCTGAACACTAGGCGGGATGCTCAGTGGTCCACCTGATCTCCTGGTTAATTCCGTCACTCGAGAAAGACACAAATTTCGCGCTGCGCGCACGCCATTCTGATCGATTATTCACCCGCGTCTTTCGCGGTTCACTACGAACGGAACGTGAACTACGTCTTCTGTGGATAGTGCCTGCGGCTGGGTCGATACTCATTCACCGATTCGGCGAAGAATATAATACTGCCGTCATCTTTTTCTCCGCTCGACTGCTCATTACATGGAGAGATCCCTGAGTGTTGTGCAACTTTCCTGTCCCCTGAACTAACCTAATATGCTGGGCCTTTCTCGATCAACTCTCGGGGATCCTGACTTCGATTCCTTAGTGAATTCCAACTGTGTGTGGAAGGGAAGTAATGATTATACTGGTCAGCCGTGCTCTGCTACCCTCCTTGAATGGCTGAGCATCTTGCCCGAATCTTCGGCACTGAAGAGGACCGTGTGAACTGCCCCTTCTACTTCAAGATCGGTACATGCCGTCACGGTGACCAATGCTCTCGACAGCACAATAGGCCGGTCTCTAGCCAGACCGTCCTCCTCAAGGGAATGTACCAGGTAAG
>NW_003201915.1:0-2564 GCF_000006405.1 Perkinsus marinus ATCC 50983
TAGAGATCGTTGGTACTCCACTGAATACCTGTTTCGGTGTTTCGGGTTGATGCCATCAAGGGATGCGATTCGTGGGTTGGAGATTCCACTTCGACACGATCCCTGTTAGAACTGTTCGACTTCATAACGTCTTGTATTTTCCCCTGGTTACCCCCAGGTTCGTATATTGAGAGATGACGATGATGATCATCACCACACAGTCACCTTCAAGCAAGTTAAGCAGAGGCTTATGCAGGCGGGATGCGATCCAGAGGCATGCAAGCCCGACCAGGTCATCTGGCTTCACCCGTCCACCAACAAGTGGGGATTCACTGAAATCCCATATCCACGTGACTACATGACGCTGCAGATACAGAGTTCTCACGTCCGAAGATTATAGGAGTCTCGGGGGTATGATGTTAACATCGAGAATCTGAATGGATGCCTCTATTAAGCTAATTTTGAATAGCGGCATTTCTTGGTAGTTATTAGTATCTTTCTTGTTATATGTGTTTCCCCTGTTGCATTACCAATATGAAACTCCCATAATGAGAGTCCATCGCGGTGGTTTTTCATATTACTAATAACACACCAACAGGGAGCATCAACAAAAGTTGGTGCACCTCAAATTCGTACTATCTGGTTGCCATGCGAGTATCCTCTCATTGAGCTCAAGCTTGATGAAATTATCGAATGTCGCATTTCTGCACTTGCAAGTCGGTCTGCTTGCCTTAGCTTATCTTCAGTCGTTTAACGATGCTCAGTCGCCTACTGTGACGATGATGGACAACTCAGCGGAGTGATGAAACCCCTCCACAGACGTCTCTCGAGCACAAGCTTTCCTTTCTGGCACCGTCACTGATGCTCCTGTCAATTTCCGCTTCCAGTTCCATCATACGAGCTTCGTATTCACCTATCTTCTCGAGAAGATTAGTGCCCTAAGCAGCAACGTCGACCAATACCTTGGTAGTGTCCTCCTCCTCCTTGTCGTCGTCGGAGATAATCACACTAAAGACTTCTCGAATTTGCTTGAGTGCTCGGCAAGTGCTCGCAAGCTTTCTTCAAGTCTGAGCGAGCTCGCTCCGCTTCTCAGGCGTCGCCATATTGATAATTGACAACGAAAATAGACAAGTATTCATCAACAGCACCTATGCGTCTCATGTTGTGGTATCAGTCGTAGATAGCGCATGGTCAACATGACACTAGTGCTTGCGCTTGGGTAACCACTACAACGACCCTATTGGCACTTCATACCTCACAAGCTAACCAACTTATGCGATAACGCCAGAACGATCGATATTGGCCTCATTAGCTGATAAAAGTCGCACCGAAGGATAGTTAAGGTTTTACCAATCACAAGACCCCTCAGGTTAATGTCATAACGTTGGGAACAAACTAGCAGGATAAGCGTAAGCAAAGTGAGCCCACAACAGCAATCAATTGAGAGAGCACGCATAAACATCGATGCAGCACGCATACTATCGGCTGCGATGCTTCCTCATCCTCAATACTGTCTGTTCGTAGACAGGTAGCCTGCCGTTTTCGTGCTCCAATTAGGAACGTGGGCATGCATGCAAAGCATTCGTTTGAGTCCATTCGCTCAAGTGAAGTAGATTAGTCTGCTCGAGTTTGATCCATCGCCTACCCTTGCGTTCCCTATATGGCCGGCGACGGATCCGATTCCTCCAACAGTTTACGCAAGCACAGCTATCGTATGAAACTCGAGTTGATTAAGACGATAATATTCATTCATGGGGGAGAAAGTAGACTGGATGGATTAACATGAGGGTGTATTCGAGTTTAGAGCAGTGTATTCGTTTACTATGCCCAATATAGTCCTCATCTCCTCTATCATCGCCATTGTTAATGGTCATGGTTGGATATCAAGCCCCCAGGCCAGGAATGCTGTGCCTGGTCCAAAGAATGGCTATGGTCCTCAGTCTGGTAACAGTGTCGGGGTTGTTGGTCGGATCCAAGCTAAGAACGCCCCTTTCCCTGATAATCACGACGCGGAAGGCACTCACGGCTTGTGTGGCGATCCTTTTGAAGGGGCTGGTAGTAGTCTATCACCTCTTAGCCAACAACCATACATGCAACAGGGTCCAGTAATGGCTACTTACACTCATGGTCACAATATCGACATCGAAATACACTTGACCGTCCATCATTGGGGTCACTTCGAGTTCCGTATCTGTGAGGGTGGATTAAACGGTGATAAGTACTCGACCCAGAAGGCTGGTCAAGACTGCCTCAATAAGAATCTCCTCGTGAGACCCGATCCTAAAACCCGCTCTGACTGCCGTAATGCTACGAATATCGACGCCAGCAATTACGACTGCCAACCACTAGACGAAGAACATCCAGAAAGATGGTATCTGCCTCCACCTAACTTTGGTACTGACGGAATGAAGTATAGGATGACCTTCAAGTTGCCAGAAAATCTCACTTGTTCTGTCTGTACTATCCAATGGAACTGGATAACTGGCAACTCCTGTCTAGTGGAGGGGTATAGGGAATACTTCGCTAAGTTTAAGAAGGAGTACCCTAACCTGGACTCTTCGTGGGATCAGTCTAACTCGCATAAG
>NW_003201915.1:2664-6419 GCF_000006405.1 Perkinsus marinus ATCC 50983
AGCGAGATATAGGGAGGTGAGGAGGAACACCCACGAGAAGGAGCTCATCATAAAAATAATGCCAACCCCACTGAAGGGAAGTGATGTAGTTCACACTCTCAATGCTAACTGTAGCTCCTCCTCCTCCTCCTCCTCCTCATCTCGGCCCCTAGGCTTGGTGAACAAGACTTTCTTGAACCCTATTCCTCTTGTCATGGATAGCGGTGAAGACTGCCTTAGTCAAGGTCAGTACAGCCCACTGAACACTCGTTTTACTGATACATATCTGAGCCTTCTACACACATTACAACTACAATTCAACACAGTGGAGAGGGGTTAGGAAGTGAGAACGACTCGGTATTAACAGTAACAAGTCTCTTCATGTGGAAGGAGATAGAGACCGAATACCAACACTAGAACTCATGCAACAGGCATATTCCGGGCCATGCTCTCTTCACAGTAGGCATATACATTAACACCATTCACCAAGGCTACAAGGGCATAGACATTCCCAGCTGTGTACTCCGTCTCGACCACCAACGTGAACATTTGCCGACTTCATTGAGGTGAGCATCACTAGTCAATTATTAACCACAGATAATATCTGCCCGAACAGAGCCCGGAGCCGTCACTGTAATGTAAGCATTACAAGTCGTCAGACCTCGTACGGTATGACAACACTTCCGTGGTAACATACTACATCTTTTGACATCTACTCCACCATTTAAAACTACGTTCACACGAGCCAGTTTATGAGCCAATATACTCCCATAGGAACTTCAATCTCGACGATGTGCTGTTCTAAGATATTCAATTTCGACAACGTTTGTGAGTTACATTTCAACTTCGGCACATTTGTTAGGAACCCCTAAGACCTATCCACTACGTCAACTATAGATGGGTAGAATTACGTTACGGACCGTTACGGTTCACTTCACGGTTACGCTTCAAGCCCCGTACCGCAAAATTACGGCGCCGTAACGGGTCTTACGGAGATGCAGAGGGCAAAACGAGGACTGATCATCCAAGTCGCCTAAATCTATTTCATGTGAATGCGAATCCGTAGGTGAGGCCAGCTTGGCAGTTCCGGGCCAGCCCGGGAGTAAGACGGACGGAATTTACAAAGGAGACGAGTGCCAAATGCGAAACCAAGTGTTACTCTCTCAGCGGTTTGGTTGAATCCGAGTCACAAGAAATGAGTTCAACAACTATTTGAGCTATCGTGGAGTGCATTACAGCGAATCTTCCCGCCACAATTATAAAAAAGCAGTTCAGCACCAACCGTTAAGTCGTAAGGCTTTTCCGTAACCGTAAAAAACGTTACGGTGCCCATCTATAACATCAACCTGTATTCGATCATGGCTATACCTAGGAACATTGGTATATGACGAATGCTGGCGTATTCCACAGTGTAGGCTGTTATGTATTGTCCTTCATATGACTTCTATACAAAGATATTATGATGAATTCGCTAAGGACTTCCCATGGCGATGGGGGTTCGTAGCTGAGAAGCCTTTCTAGGTTGGCGCTCCTATCCTGGTACTTGGTGTACTATGTCTGTGCCATATCATACAGACAATGGGTCAGGTAGGTGTTAGATTGAGAGAGGTACACCCCCGAATGGGTAGAGTCTACCAAGGAGAGGGAGACGGCTGAGAATACTAACCCCATTATTAAGTATGCATACCACACCTTCACTACATCTCGAATGTTGTCCGTAGGTATCTCGATCGTCGCCCTGCTGAGCGTGGTCCATTTTATCTCATGTCTAACGTACTTCCATATCATCCCCAAATTGCTATACCAACGACCAACATCAGGAATCGAACACTATATCTCAGACCCAACACCATAGTAATCATGAGCTCGATACAACGTGTACATGAGTGAGAATTCATATGCAGCCTCCACTGGAACTCAACCAAGCAGTGATGCGGTAGACACTCTCTTTGAGAGAGGTGTAGTAGCCACATTAATACGATTTACAGGCAGCAACGTACTATGAGTATGAGCTCTGCAACCTCGATAGTGCTACATGTGCTAGTGAGATTCGACAGAATCGCTGCTATCACAGCGGATAAGATGCTGAAATGTGAGGTGCTAATAATGATAAAAATATAGACAGATGATAGTGGTCTATGATGGTTAGTGGTGATAGTACCACCCTTGGCACAACTTCAAAACCCCCGCCTAAGTATGGTATACTAAACCCAAACAGGTAGTGGTAATGAGCATGATGCACAACAGCAACGGACTACCGAGGACAAAGCCTGGGTCATACTAACAACGATAACAACAGTGCTAACAACTGCTACTCGCCGACATACCCCGCCTATCCACGTAATCACAGCAAGATGAAATCGTGAGGCGGAGCATCGCTCAAGTCGAGGGTGGGAGGTGATGCCTCAGCATCATAATCAAGAGTGCTATCATAGAGGAGTGTCCAATCACCCTCCTCCTCTTCTTCATTAGTGATACCATCATCCTCCTTATCCACTCCAACAATGGTATCCCTATCAGCTTGGCCACCACTGCCAGCAGAGGAGGGAGAATCAGCAGAGTAGGCCACCGACAGAGTGTCATCTAGAGTGGAGTCCTCTTTAGTTGTATAATAAGGTGAGGAGAAAAGGCTCGTATATTGTGTTGTGGTCACCACCGGAGCCGTAATGAGAGACGCCCAGTCGATTTGAATATCCTGGCGGTTGTTGATGACATGATCACCCTCATGCAGAATACTATCAGAACCCTGATGGAATGGTATGGTGTTCTCAACATAAGGAGGGAGTATGGCATGTTGTCCGAGGCTGTCATTAGATCGGGATAAGCCGTCCTCCTTCTCCTCCTCCACTTCATCCTCGCCATGATGATCAGCCATATGACTACATCCTAAGGATCTCTTATTTCTCTTCATCATATCATTAAGCATGTCAGTGATAGTATTCACGCTATGTCGACGATGTGTATTATCATCTAAGTGGTTGCCAGAATACGACAGCAAGTTGTGTTGCATAAAGTCCTCCAAGATGAGAGCACTCATACCATCATACTCCCATTCTACCGACGAATGGTGATGATGGTGGTGGTGGCCACCGTCGGTGTCATCATCATAAGCAAACCATCTAAGAGAAGGGGTATGTAGGATAGAAAGTCCGAGATAAACTTACACTGGGAAGGCTGTAGTAGTGATAGTAGCAGGTGACATTATACGCAGTACGAGATAGAATGGTCGGCTTAGTGATAAACAATAAACTGTGATACTACTATTACCCCAATAACACAAGAAGACCTGTAATAATGCTACCGGTTACCTCTAGCTTTCCTCGCCATCAACATCCTCACAGACTGCTCTACTACTAAGTGACTATTACTACTATCCAATGATGATGATGATGACGATGATCGCCCTCCCTTGTTCTTCCTCCTCGTCCCAAATATTGGCTCTGATAGCTTCTTTGCTTTACTTATAGCAATGTTCACGTGATGTTCATTGGTCTTGAACATACCAGCCCTCCTCAGTCTTGCAGCTTCACGTGTATCCTCCTCATCTGCATCAGCTAGTATCATACCTTACCACCATCATCATAGATAATAATATCAAATACTATAAATATGGTCTCACCAAAGTTATGCTTCTTCTGCCGTCTTTTCTTCTCTTCCTCTATTATTTTACTTTCCTCTCGGAACCTCTTCCTCACTATACGACTAGCCATGTAATCATCACCATGGAGCTCATCTTCCCTTCGTATGAGAGCTCTCAAGCCTATATACCCAAGACT
>NW_003210413.1:0-1004 GCF_000006405.1 Perkinsus marinus ATCC 50983
ATCGTAAGGAGTCCGTCATGGCTCTCTCTGATGTATGTGAACTCAGGCTCGGCCAACAGACCTCGACATTCCTCCAGTACCTTGCCCGAGGTTCCTTTCTCTCTCGCTCTCATCATCAGTCAGGTATCGACTACCAATGCTCCAGCATCTTTCTTTCTCTCTCATATACAAGCCGACCCATGGAGAGGTCACTGCACTGGACCTCACATGCAAGGACGAGTTTGAGTGGCGCTTCAGAAAGTCCCCGTTGCCTTCAATAACTCGCCTGTCAGATACGATACCTGGTTGACTGGTCTCAAAGCTCTCCTCTGTGCACAGTGCAACCGTACGAACATTGTCGCTGCTACACAACTTGGCGTGCTGATGGAAGATTCAGGTACCATATCGAAGGAACAACTATTGGCTCATTCGAGAAGGTTCAGAGAAGCCTTGAAGCAGGATAAAGCTGGGGTGAAGGTATCAGTATGAATGTTACCCCGATTGCCGATGTCACCGATTTAAGCTACTCGAACTAGAAGGAGTGGAGGAGCGTGGCACAGTCGGTCTGGACGACTGTGTGAAGGTCTCCGAAAGTGATAGAGTGGAGCCTTCTCGAAACTATCGCCACTCCAGGTTCCTCCCCTCGGCAGCTTCACGACAAACTTGAATGCTTACGAGATCGTCTTGAACACATAACTATGGAACTAAAACTACTCCTAGAAAGTGAAGGTCTCGCATAGTACCGCATGAGGGCACTGCCAAACTCGTTGCCTTTCAGCAGCAGAATTTGCACACGCTTCGAAGAGGGCATCTTCAACACTTGGAATAGACTGGGCAATCGTTGCAGAGAAAGAGCCAGCGTAGTGCTATCGCACGGTCTGCTCGGCATGGCCCTGACCGATGTAGCTACTCTTCGTTGCTATCGGATTTGACCGATGTTGAAGATGATGAGATGGAAGCCTCTCGTGCATGGAGCTAGCTGAGGGTAGTATCAGCCCTCCTGTCTACAAGCATCGAGTTCTGTC
>NW_003200643.1:0-1600 GCF_000006405.1 Perkinsus marinus ATCC 50983
CGTGGTGGTTAGTTAAATCACAGTCGAAGACCTTGTGCTGCATATTATCACCAGTACTTAGTACGAGTATTAACTGTCAGAGGTCGGATATACGTTAACCGTATGGCAGAGCATGACACTGTCCATGAGACTAAACCAAATATATACGGTCTACCCCTACTACGATGATACAGAGAACTGAAATTACTCAGATTCGAACCTGCATCACTCGAGTGACACCCCGTCACACTAACCATTACACCAAACTCACTACACATACTAAAAGTGTACGAGTCGCCAGCCGAAAGTTGAGTGTTGCTTGGTAGCACTGAGCATGGACTTACAGCCTACTCAGAGCCCAGAGGGCATTGTCCTTCTCACTAGTACACTACTGACCGCTGTGCCACCCAAGTCGCTGCCCTACTCCGAGTGCTGAACCTTATTCCGCAATATAATCTCACCGGGATTCGAACCTGGGTGTCTCGAGTGATAGCGCACGCCCTTAACCTGCCAGACTAGAAGGACTGTTGAAGAAGAAGTTGCTTGTGCAACATGGTTCACATGGAACCGATGAAAACTAAAACGTTAATAACTTTTTATTGAGCCTATAAATCGAAAATCCGGCTTCACAGCGATGTTCAGGAGATCGAGATCTGTCGATTGGTGAAGGAATTAGTGGGATTTATAGGCTAGATCGCGAAATCGGCTCCAAACTTAGACATTTTTGGTGGGAGCTCCTAAAGGTAAAAAATAATCGCGCATATGGGGACCCCTCCCCCATGCGCGGCGGTCGATAAGGGCGGAGAGGCGCCATCCACCTAGCGGTGTGCTGGTTGATCCTGTCACCTGCGGTGCCAGTTGCTAGTCTACCTGCCACGCTGTGGCAGACTTAGCGTTGTCGTCCGGCATCATCCTGCCTGACACACTCGTGATGGTGGCTTACCACTATTACTAGATTGGTGTTGAGCCAGTACCACTGGCTTGAGTGCGCACTGTTAGCCGTGCGCACTGCTCTGAGTTTTCCGATGTAGATTAGAGTGCTACTCCACTCTCTGATGCGCTCTCGCGCGCTACTTTACATTGCTTCGAGGGGGTTCGATTCTGCAGGGTTGATTGGTCCGTGCACCCCACTGAAGTGGGGACCCCGCACGGACCCGTCGTAGTTCGAACCTGCGACCTTTAGGATGAGAGTCGGACAGAATAACCACTAAAGTAATACCTCGTTCAAATAAATGTGTTTCGTCTTGGGTCGCCAGTCTCTAGTACCGTACACCGTGGTGGTTAGTTAAATCACAGTCGAAGACCTTGTGCTGCACGTTATCACCAGTACTTAGTACGAGTATTAACTGTCAGAGGTCGGATATAGGTCAACCGCATGGCAGAGCATGACACTTTCCATGAGACTGAACCAAATTTATACGGTCTATCCCTACTGCGATGATATACAAAATTGTGATTACTCAGATCCGAACCTGGATCACTCGAGTGACAATCCGTCACACTAACCACTATACCAAACTCGCTATATATACTAAAAGTGTACGAGTCGCCAGCCGAAAGTTGAGTATTGCTTGGTAGCACTGAGCATGGACTTACAGCCTACCCAGAGCCCAGAGGGCAT
>NW_003207419.1:0-1578 GCF_000006405.1 Perkinsus marinus ATCC 50983
TAGTATAGTCCCATCCGCTGAATCTGAAGCACAGTACCAACCAAGAGGCCACAATACCCGCACCGTTGCTTGTTACTCGATGGGACACTGACAACGATCAAGTTCGATAGCCTTTTGGTCGCCTCGTGCTTCAGCTCCATCTTAACCGAGACTTTTTTCGGCATGAGTGGGCACAACCCAAACCGGGAACCGTCCCGTATATGTTGATTGACGCTGAATATTTTGGGGAGGTTACAGTAGGGACAAACGATATCAATTGGGTTCCGGCCGAACTGTCCACCATCGATAGCATTCTCCTGACTGGTGATACCATCGAGCTTCTTTTCGGTGGCACCCAAATCGTCGCCAGGAATCAGTATTGGCCCCTCATCCAGAGATGCCACCGGTTGATGTGGGGAATAGGCTGGGATCGATGTTGGCTGACTCATAGCTTCGGCCCTGATCCCCGCTGACTCATTCGGACAGTTGGCTCGGATCACCGCCAGTTCATCGACCACCATGTCGTCGCTCTTGGATGCACCTAAATCAAACTCGTCGCAAGAGCAGATGTTTTGGACTCACACTTAGGGGATTGTACGAGCCATTCCCTTACTATATCTCCTGTATAGCTGTATAGCTACGATAGCTGGGAGCAAAAGATACTGAAAAGGAGGGGGGAAAGAAAAAAGGAAGAGGAGGGAAGAGAGAAAGAGGAGAAAGAGAAAAAGAAAAAAAGAAGAGGAGAAAGAAGGGGAAAGAAAAAATTAGCCTGAAATGCCACTGAAAAGCACTATTCCTACTATTCACCCACACCATTGGTGTGACACCAAACCCCAAGACGCAGCATTGAGCAAATAAATACACCAGTTCATGCATCCTCATTTTCCTCTGCGTTTATCGTTTTGCTTTTTCCAATGCCCCTTCAAGCGGGCTTGCTTCTCCGCTTCGTAGCCGACCAATACGGATGGGTCATCAGAAAACGGACAGAAAACAACACCCCGACCAATATAACAATGCCCGAGATTCTTATAGGTGCAGCACCTAAGGTGCTGCTCCATGGTTGCTCACAGATTGTGCAGCATCGTTTAACCTTGGTCTCCGGCCCGCCTTCTGTGGCCACACCCTTCTCTGTGAGAGCCTGTAGGCAATTCTTGGCTCTTTTGACTCTCTGTTTTTGTTAATCGCAGAGTCTGCCATAGGCTGTGATGGATCAGTCTTCGGTCGCAAAGGATAAATGCCATTACGAAATGATCTCGTCGTGAACTCGTGGTTATTCAGGCCAGCTTCCATTGGGAGTGCAGTAAGGGCAAAGTCTCTTTTTACTCTTTTCTCTGTCCGGGTTCGGTTGCGGTGACTAACTTTGCATCGGCTTTACGTCTTGTCTCTAACACTCTATCTTCGATCGTTACCTCGGCAGGACCCGCGTCAAATTGCCCAGGTTTTCCAAGGATGCTTCGTTGCATGGCTTTGCAAAAGCTTCTTGGCTGGCAAGAGACAAGCTCTCCAAGTTGCGGTCTAAGCCAGAAACTCTGTGACGACCTCATTACTGAACATGGACTCCCGTGCCGGCAGAGATGGAACTTCAATTACTGCTTTATC
>NW_003211010.1:0-2604 GCF_000006405.1 Perkinsus marinus ATCC 50983
CACGTGTGCCTGATAAGGATCGTAATCCACCCATACTCTCTCCCCTATATATCACCATAACGAGGTAGACTCCCTTTAGCAGCCTGACCCACTGCTTCAAGTGCATTGACGAGGGATGCTGAGCCTGAGGCCCCACCAGTGGAGAACTGGAGGACTCGCTCCATTTGGGAGGCCGGTTGGCCCGACATACCTGCATGCTTGAGTAGTATAGTATATGGTTGAGCGGAAATGGTTACGCGTGACGAAGTGAGCCCTCTGGTCTCGTAATGCAAGGACGGACAGGTTACTGATAGGGTTGAGGTCGAAGTATTGGGGGATGAAATTACGACAAAGATGCGATACTACGAAATCTAACCTGAGATCATCAGAGAATGACTTCGGCGTGATCCCCCTTAATATAACCTATTCTGTTTGTAATCCATATTCTGCATAGCAGAGCTCATATCCACTACCAAGTACAGGAACCGTAGTAAGCCTCTCTTCAAAGCCATTGACTGCTTATGGACTAGTTCGCCATCCTCACCAGCTGAGACTGGCAGGACACCATCGTAGTTCCGCGGGTATCTGGTCAGGCGATGTACTATGAAATATGGGTGGATAAAATGCCTTACTTCCGAGCAATGGAGGCTTCGTCTCGCACTACCAGTTTGCCGTGCCTAAACACACATCACTCTATACCGTATTTATATCCCGTGTACAATACTGGTCTTTGGTGATGTTGATCCAACTCTTAGTGTAATCAGCCTCCCATGCATGAGCCTCGTCCAATTGTCCAGCACCACTAGAATCCCCTGCAGACTTCTCCAAAACTACATCCTCGACTAACTCTGTCATAAGGGCAAGGGTTGATTCAACCACCCACACTGCGTAGATTAGGACGATCAGAAGTATGATTCATAGTTTTCACACGAACGCAAGAATCGTCCAGTCAGAGCACTGCTCAGTAGTTAGTGATGTTGAATGATATATCTATGTTCTACTAGGACGGTCGAATGCAAGGTTGTCCAGGGCCCTCTTTAATGTCTCACGAGACGATAAATGTCCGTTTGTTGGTTATGATATTATCTCTCGTACGCTGGTTATGGTGAGAGCACTCCATGGTTAGAGTTCACTCCTCGATATGGGATTAACACCAAACAAGTTGAATGAATCACCTCTTCTAGTAGTTTTTCCTGGCGAAGAGTTTGAGGGGGTATGCCAATAGTACTCAAATGATGATTTTTGACGGTTGAACAGCTTCAGGTTGTCACTCTCTTTCATTATCGATAAACTTTATAGTAATTATAGCGCTATGGTTCCCAGATGTCGGCATTACTACGCTGATGATATTCATTATTCAGCATATCAGTTGTTGAATTGCTGACTTGTGGATTTATTGAAGCAATACCACGCGCCACGAAACTCTCTCATGCGCCACAAAATTCTCATGCACGCGTTTCTACTCCCACGAAGGTGTTGTGAATAGATTAGACATCCAGTAACTTGCTTAGCGTCTTACAAACATTTCTAGCCACGGTCCTAGAAGCGTTCTTATGACTCCGAAACGGTTCATTGAACAACCCGTTAGATTCAAGATGGCGCCTTTGTGGGAGTGCGGTGAAGTTCACCGGGTGAACGTAAAGTAGATTTCTTGCAATCTCACGCACTCTCGATATACCCCAACTATTGAGACGTTAGTGTCCAATCTTTTCTGTCTGTTCCCCTTATGCCACCCAGAGTCAGAGCAGCCTTGCGTTCTGCGGGAAGTGGTAGGAGAGGCGCGACCGGAAGCCCTACGATACCAGTTAATGAGACCGCTGATGATACCGTTGATGATACCGTTGATGATACCGCTGATGATACCGTTGATGATACCGCTGATGATACCGCTGATGATACTTATAATATTGCCGCTAATACTACGATACCCTTAAATGCCGAATTAACAAGTGAAGTTACTGCCGTGGAATCTACGAGTTCGAGGCAGAACGTGCAAGGGGCGATTGCCGATATAGAGGGGCGAATTGGTCGGGGCCCATTAAATTCCCGTCCACATAATGGGGGCTGTGCGGCTAGTGACTCCGAAGGGCAAATTATACCAGGTGATACTTCTCGATTGTCGACGGGAAGAGGCCTTGGCCTCATGGCTTACAGTGGCGGCGGTGGACAGACAATCGATTCGCAGCATGGGTTCCATGCTGGCGGTGTATCTGGCTCGGCGGAGCCCTTAACTATCAGTAATACGAGTGGTGGTACCCGCGGGGACTCAGCCGATGTCCTAGCCAGGCGACTCTCGCTCATCGAGAGGACGTTAGAGAGGTTGGCTTTGAAAGTGGACGAGATGAATGAGAAAGCATCCGAGCGCAGTGGTCGAGAGCCGACTGGAAGGGAGCGCAGAGAAGGGAAGCCAGCGGGCGGAGATGATCCGAAACCCCTAGACTCCGATTCGGATGTGAGTACTGCCTGTAAGCCATGGCAGCTAGGGAGGAATATGTGTCGGCTTATGCGTCGGGTTAACTCTGGAAAGATCAAGAATTTGGAGGCGTCTGCTATTGTTGGCCATCTCCAATATCCTCTTCCCGATAACTGGGATCTCGATGGGGTTGGATGCCTTGACAATCCCAA
>NW_003206927.1:0-1051 GCF_000006405.1 Perkinsus marinus ATCC 50983
AAATTAGCGACGATAACGATAGCAATGATGTGAACATCGGAATAGAGGATAACAGCAAGGCTGCAAGTCTTTCCTGCTCGTCATTTGGGCTCACCGCTCAATCTTTTCCCTCTAGCAACAGACGATTTGGCTTTACTGGCGAGAGACCTCGGCGAGTCCAGTATACTGCAAAGCTCCGACGAGCACGAAAGTGCTAGTCTCCTATCATGTAGTGCATCGTCTTGATGCCATATCGCTGTCAGTCGAGGCTATACAGCCCGCACCAGTTCCACAAGGTCAGCTATGGAACTCTGAGAGGCTAAGCTTAGGATCTGACAGTTTTGAGCATCAATATGATGTTACACTCCGGAGGATAGCCGCTGGGGGCGAGGTTGCTAAGTGGGTTGCCAAGATGTGTCAGTCGCATCGCGCCAACAACTCTTAAGTAGCATCTTAATTCAGAGAAGAACTTCAAAATCTGATTGTTCGAGCTGGACAAGGCTCTGATCTTGATGACCTTCGCTCCAGCGGCATATTAGAAACCGCAAAAACGATCATGACGAGGGAATCGAGCACCGACGCTTTGAAGAGTAGCTACAACATCCATTTATCCCTCCATTACAGAGCGACGTGATCTTGACACTCAGGTCTTGCTGGGTCACTCATCACCCTTCTTACCGATCTCCCGATATCCAGCAACGTAGCGGACGTTGCCACTGGTGCCGACGGTCACGTAACAAGTGAGTACATGAGTATAATATAAATGTCCGCTCGTGTTCGAAAATATCAACGATCTGTTTTGTAGTCGTCATTCCTCGCCCCTCACGAGTATATGAGCATTAGCCACTGACTGATCAATGCCCTTTCCATCTGACTATTCGATGCCGTGTGGTTTGCGGAGAACTGGTTTGAATTAGACTTTGTCGAACTGATCCCGCTGATTTGGATATGACCGGGCCGCATTCTATTACGTCTTCTCCTCTGGGGATTTGCTCAAGCAATCAGAATTGAGCATCTCCTTCACGACAGATGCTTGATGCTCTCTCACTTCTTTTTGATGAACAAGCGCTGA
>NW_003207429.1:0-951 GCF_000006405.1 Perkinsus marinus ATCC 50983
CTCACGGACTGGACGGGTACCTCGCAGGCAGCAGCAGCAGGAGCGTTGAGAGTACAGAACGGTGTCGCCATTCGATGCTCTCAGCAACGGTGATAGTAATGATAGGAAGAAGTTTGTTTAGATACGAAGAATTTTTTATTATAGGTTCTACCGGGATTTGAACCCAGATCGCCAGATTCAGAGTCTGGAGTGCTAACCGTTACACCATAGAACCAATGTTATAATTGTGTTTGAGCCGTGCTCACCGGAGGTTCTCATAGACAGCGTTATTTCCATAACGTCAAACTAGTCGTGCCTTCCTTACACGCTTTGTTGATTGGTCCTCAACGTGTAACTTCTTGGCTACGTTGGGAGAAGAGAAGCTAAAGTTGAGGTCCAACCTTTCTCGGCGTGCTATTCCCCACGAGTTCAAGCACGGTAGAAAGTGTTGGATGTGTTGTTACTTCCCGAGCTAGCTTCGGGTTGACAGAATAATCATGTATCAATAAGTATCAGGTGGTAATTCTGATATGCATTAGTGCCAAAAGTGAGGGGCTCTTATCATGTTGATGAAGGATGAGGAGAACCCAAGTTTCTCATGGTATTTCGCATTTGGTGGCGAAGCCTCAACTTGAAACACTTAGTCGTTTACGAAAAAGAACGTTTCATAATCGTTCACACTCACATGAAACACCCTTCACAAATGGTGCGGTATCATCAGCTTTACCTTCCCCAACGATCAGGGATTCGACTCTATCTTATGTTCTCTTTTACAACATATACCGGAATCAGCAATGAGCATGCTAGATTAGACCAACCGGGCTAGAGTCCTATCATTGAGCTTATGTTCACTTAAGGTACTCTACACATTGTAAATACGGGGAGTTAAATTCGGCAAGATGACTATATTGGCTCAATGTATCAATGATCAGTATTTTTAAGCCCTATGAAGACCCACAGATTCAAATGCCA
>NW_003210674.1:0-1474 GCF_000006405.1 Perkinsus marinus ATCC 50983
AGTTTGCCTACTTGCTGGGATGAAGCACCGGGTTATCCCTACTAGATCACCATGGGTTGGTGGTTGGTACGAAAGGGTACATGGAACCCTTGGCAAAAGCTTGAGAGCTGCACTCCACAGATGCCCGACAGCGAAGTGGGATGACCTAATCAGAATAGCAGAGTCAGCAGTTAACACGAACACTAGCAATGGAGCTAGACCGAGTCCTCATATGTTAATTTATGGTTGGGAGCCATCACTCCCAGGATTGAAAATCATAAGAGCTTACCAGCAGGAAGATGTATGGAATGACAGCAGACCGAGAGCCATACCAGACGACCCGATACACTCCCAACAAGCAGTAGCCGAGGCCAATAAGAGAGCCACCCGAAGGAAGGGGTTGCTGAAGATATTTGAAGAAGAATGGTTGGAGCGACGCCAGAAGAGCCTGATACAAACAGATAAATTGAGGCACAAAGGGAAGACGAAGCTTCTTACACTGAAGAAGGGTGATCGAGTTGTCTGGATAAGAAGTCGAACCAAGAAACTGGGCTCGAATACGATGAATGATGAAATTTATGAGGTCGAAGAACCCATAGGAGAACAATGCTATAGAATTAAGCCATCATCGGGAGCCATAAGGAAGAACTCAAAGCCCGTTGTTCATTGCAGAAATCTCTTCAAAATTCCTGTTGATGAAGACGATGAAGACTCGACGGCAGTAGGAGCTGAAAGGACATCAGAGAGTCACAGCAACGGTGAGCAGGGTGAACAAGAACTACAACGCAAGCATTCGAGCGAGCTGATAACTCAAGACAATGGTACTGAAGAAAGAGCGGATGAAGACCTTCGAGGGGAACAACAGAAAGGAAGAGTTGCTAGAAGTGAAAATGAGAGTGATCATGAACGGAGATTCCTCTCGAGGATTGAAGGATCGAAATCCTCGTTCGGCCGTTCACGGAGGGGGAGGAAATGATGTAAAGCACAAGCTCGACAAGCGTCCAAAGAACGACGCTAGAAGCGTGTTGCAATGTTGGGAAGTTGTAAGTGCGCAAGATTCGCACAAAACATGTCATGTAATGTGCTGTTGTAAGTGAGCAAGATGCCATCTTGCTTTTTTTGGCTGGAATTATAAGCCTAAGTTCAAGTCACATACAATGGCTGGGTCTATTCTATTCACACCCGATTGTGGGGACACTGGTCAACTCCTTCTCCAACGTCAATTAGTAGTACAGTGGTTGGGGTGTCTGTCAGGGTTAGCTGTTGGCAGCAGCCTGTTGCTGTGAAACAGCTCCCTGTCGCTCTCGACTAGTCGTATATCAGTGGTTGAACTTGCTCCCTTACAGAACCTTCACGCGCCGGTAGCACAGTGTTGGCCTTCCGCTCACCAGAATCGCTGGTTCGATACTCGGTGGCGGCATTTCTCTTGCATTTCGCACACAGCTTCATTGAAATACTTCCCAGGTTTGCCCTCTGGAGATGAAGTCTCGAACTT
>NW_003200504.1:0-1128 GCF_000006405.1 Perkinsus marinus ATCC 50983
ATCGGTGGGAGTCTCATGTTCGTGCTTGAGTCGATTGAGGTGTGGTACAGAGCACACGACCGCCGCCAGCGCCCAGTCATCACCTGTTGGTTTATTGGGCCGCCTTGGAGGCCTTACGAGCTCTGAGCAACTGCAAGGGTCTAAAAGTCCTCACGATAGCTGTGCATCCAAGTACTTGTTTCCATATCAGTCGGGCTAGTTTGAAGCTAGAGAGCTTTTGTGTGTTCATTCCATACGCCAGTGCTTCTCAAGTAGGTATTGCCAATCTCCCGGCTGTTCTCGTAGACTCGCTCGAAGCCGCCAAGTCTACGCTGAGGGAGCTTGAAATATCATGTCGGTGAGCCTGATGTATGCCTATATTGAACTGTACAATCTTGTAAACTGACTCCTACAGAATACAGTTATAGTTGAACCCATTTGACACTCTGAAAGCGCGTGAATCTCAACCACATTCTCTGAACTGGTCAAATGCTATATACATGACATCACTGCCTTCCCTTGACTATCTGAAGCTCCCTCATCTGTTCGTCTCTCTACTTACCTGCTGACGAGATGTCCCCGGCCTCACACTCCAGCCACATTGAATGTCTCATGCAGATTTGAATTACATCGACCTTCCGTCGAGCTCAACATCTCCCGAAAAAGCATATCTCGGTCCATCATGGGACTTCCTGACGGGCCTACTCATCTCGATGCCTTGTTTACAACGTCTCAACGGGGTGAGTATAGAACTATCAATGGTGGGAGTTCTACAGATCAGAGTTTCCCCGTGGCTTCTGCCACTTGATGGCTCGGAGAACGGATCAACGTTCGGCAGATACCCCTTCCAGTATTTGACGACCAAACAAGTCAAGAGACACGCGATGTGACCAAACTGATTTATTACTCGCTTGCTATACCTAACATCAGCGTGGAGGTGGTTGACCCCACCAAGCCCTCGTCGCTCGATGCTCGCCTTCTCAGCACGACCCTGGAGCTTTCTGTGTCAGCATAACCCTATCTCCTCACTTCGACATGGCGGAAGCTCTCGTTGCATGCTTGAATCTCACCGGAAGCGGCCATGTATTGGTGGTCTTGTGCATACACGGAAAACGTCCGCAGTACACATCTTTTTGGACCGTAATCTTA
>NW_003213844.1:0-973 GCF_000006405.1 Perkinsus marinus ATCC 50983
CACGTACTTATTCGCCTTTGCAAATCAGCCTAATATACCTGAGATTTTTACCGAACTTTCTACTCCTACACCCCGCACTATGCGCAAGGTTACACTCATTAGCATATTCTCGGTCCTGCTACTCTACGCCGTGGAAGGAGGTCTATTCCTCGTTGCCTATGGTACGAATACAAAGTCCAACATCCTCACCAGTCTCGGTGATAGATTGAATGAAGGCGACTTGGTGGTCGCTCTAGCATTTCTGATGACGGCAGTGACGGTCGTGAGTTCATTTCCTCTGAATATCTACCCTGTAAGAATCACCATTTTACACTCCCTACGACCAGAGAGGAATAAGACTGTGATTGGTATGGTTGTTTCTACTCTAACTGTCGTCTTAGCTCTCTGTGTTGCTATTATTTTACCCGATGTCAACGTTATTCTGGGCGTGGTTGGAGCTATGGCCGGCTCAGTGATATGCTTTCTAACTCCGGCAGCACTGAATATGAAACTCGACAGGGGAGATGTTTTTGTTAGAGACAGAATATATTATTGCTTTATGATCACTATAGGACTTGTGGCCTTTTTAATGGGGACGTGTATAGCGATTTTGGACGCTCTCAAGTTCTATAGACAGCGCACTCTCTAATGCAAGAAATAAAGACGTACTCAACGGCATCGACTTTGTCTTGTTCTTCTGGTAGATTGAACCGATTCATCGTTTACGATAATCGTTTGGGGAAATTGTTCCCAAATTTTACCCCATCTATCTTTGATAGAGCAAAACGGTGGGTTTCGAGTTTTTAGTTTCTGTTGGCGAAGAGGATCGATCGCACCAGTTGAGTTTCCGTTGATTTTTTGGTTTATGTCATTGGACACACCAGTTAGCAAGAGTTGTGTTCAGCTGTTTAGTTGTATAATTCGGAGTGTTTTGGTGATCCGTTCAGCAGAGTCACGTATAGCTCCTTGGGGTAGCGGCTTTTTTCCGACTTGC
>NW_003207902.1:0-1066 GCF_000006405.1 Perkinsus marinus ATCC 50983
GCCGTCCTTGAAGTAGGCAGAAATCTGCTTGATAGCAGTGAGACCTGCGTTGACATTAGACTCGAGAGTCTGAGCACCCATCTTCTTTGGAGTCACAATGAGCTGCTTCTTCAACTGGGCAGCACCGATCTTCTCCCTCAACTCATCAATCTTAGTGAAACCAACATCAGAGATGTATCCGAGATCAGGACGCTTCTGGAAGATCGAGATGACAGAGTCTTCATCAATAACCTCAGATCTGGCGGCATCGACGAGAACGCCATTCTCAGGCATCAACGACATAAGATCCTCGTTGATGGAGTTGATCGTCTGAGGAGTAGCAGGGACATGCAAGGACACGATGTCACACTTGAAGAGCTCCTTCAAGTCGTGGAGAGGCTCGGCACCACACTCCTTAATCTGCTCATCAGACAGGAAGGGATCGTAAGAATAGCACTTCATAGCGAAACCTTTAGACACCTCAATCATCGCCCTCGACACGTTACCACAGCCGTAGAGGCCGAGAGTAGAGCCACGGATCTCCCTACCAGAAGTAGCATCGAAGTGGTTCCTCTTCATGGCGATCAGAAGAGCAAACACCATCTCGGCAACGGCGTTAGCATTCTGACCAGGCGTGTTCTCGACAACAACATGATGCTTGGAAGCAGCATCGAGATCGATGGTATCAACACCAGCACCAGCGCGAACAACAATCTTGAGATTCTTGGCACGGTTAAAGAACTCCTCATCGAGCTTATCGCTCCTGACAATGCAGGCCTCGGCAGACTCGGCAGCAGAGTACAGCTCCTCCTGAGTCTTGTAACCCTCGATCTTGCCAAAGGTTAGACCGTTATCCTTGCATATCTTCTCAATACCGTCGACGGCGATCTTATTGAAAGGGCTTGAAAGTAGCTAGAAGAACGGAAGGCATTTGGATATAGATGAATTCACTAATAATTCTACGAAGCACACAATCTAACTGATGTCTGCACCCTTAACAATGAACGAGAGTCCAGAAACACACGAAAATATATTCCTCAATTCACACACTCTGAGAACACTCACATAACTCTTGTACTAATTGAGC
>NW_003215160.1:0-1489 GCF_000006405.1 Perkinsus marinus ATCC 50983
TGCGTCCAAGGCCGATACGAGAGCGAGACTTACACGTCTGGATCGAACAGGAAGTGTCTCCATGGGATATTAGAATGCCGATGGCGGTTCCCAAGAGTGCCGCATAGTTATAACAAGGGACATCCTGAGAACCACTCCTTCACTTGATTACATAATAAATCAAAATTGAGGGCTGATAGGAGTACATAGCTTAAGAGGAGAGACATAGCAACGCCGATATCCTCCCGAAGAGATTCGCCGACCCCTTTAGAGTAATCACCAAATGCTGTCCTAAAGGGAACTTTTGAACGACATCAGCTCACTGCAATGACAAGGGGATAGAAATACCAACGCGGTTTACCTGCCACACATATCGAGCCTACCTTCTGTTTTGATATCACAAATGAGTCACCACAATGACATCCTAGAGGAATGGATTGCCACCTCGATAGTCCAATGTTGGACTACATGGTCACTTTCCTCAGCTGGGCTCTAGACTTAGTTCTCTTACTATATCTCTTCTACAGCTAGTGAGCTAACTCCAAAGTCTCCTGAAATATATAACTTCTATGATTGAAGTTTACATACGGGTAGAATGTACAGAAACCGGTAAGAATTTCCTCAGAATTTCCATATTGTCCCCAGCACATGTGGTTGACCACGTGTACATTTTCCAACATTCCAAGAGCCTCGCTCTACCAAATAGTCCTCTCCATAGGAGACTGTGGGGCAATGGCCCTCCTGACGGTTCTTAACTCAACACTTGCGAAAAAGCGCTATCCGCAAACTCGATAATATCGGATCCATGTTCTCCAGAGAGAAGACCAATGACAGACCCCAGAGGGACTGATGTGCATAGGGGGGGCATAGTACAGCAATCAGAGCTCCGAATAGCCCAACTTCTTATATATGGTTTGCATGTTCTTCGTTGAACAACTGGTGTAAAGAGGGTCCTCGAAGAAGTATCTGCCGCAGGGACTCTGATCGCAACCAACATCGATATGAATACTCACTGGGGTATAGCCCAGAAGAATCCCGGTATACGTCGGATGGCTGGGGTCCTCTGAGGGCGGAGGCCTACGGGGTTGTAGTCAGCGTAGTCCGGTTCGTTGTCGATGAAACTGTTCCTGTACCTGATTGGACGGCGGTTTGACATGAAATAGAGATCAGCTCCTACGGCAGGAGGAGATTTTTGAGCTGAGGGTTGAGATAGGGAACTGCGTAGGCGAATTGCCTATGTCTGTCGGGCCACATTTTACGCAGTTCTTGGCGACGCACGTAACTGCAGGATGTCCATGTGTTATGGGACCATGCAGAGAAGTCTTACACGTCGGGATTGAACAGGAAATGCCTCCAAATAACAGCCACCAGAATCCCCAATGATAATCCGACCAACGCCGCGTAGTTATATGAAGGCACATCATAGAACCACTCCTTCACTTGCTGACGGAATAGGAATTCGGCCAACATCGGGTCGGTCTGCCGACGGGAGTACAGACCATAACGATTA
>NW_003204552.1:0-1433 GCF_000006405.1 Perkinsus marinus ATCC 50983
CATAGCTAGTTGGGTGATCAATGAACGCTTATCATCGTCGTCCGATATTAAGGAATTATTTGAGGAATATTTGATTGACAACTACACTCTAGGGACTTCATAAAAAGCTTTAAACTCAGGTATTGAATCCCCTTCAGGTGAGAATAACATGCTAGCTAGCGCGGGAAAGATTTCCCGAAACCTGCTAATTTCTTTCCTAGTAATGCATGCAGCCGAATGGTATCTCATACTAGCTTCATCGAACACCGAAAGACGAAACCGCTGGCGGTTAAAAACAACCACAGTAAGTCTAGCAATAACAAGAACTCCGCATAAATTACTCCCGTAACTCTGCTGTTGGACCGAAGCATTAAGTACACGTTTTGAACCATACAGCTGGCGTAGGGCGTGTACAAAAAACCCGAAGACGGGACCGACATATTCATACTGTCCATGAAATTCACCTGACCAACCACAACGCCAGATGCGGCATAGTGTCCACATGTCGGATCCAGAACGGATTGGAGATAGAGCTCACGGCCTTTCAGGATGCTATCAGGGACCCGCAAGAAGCCGAAGTGAGTTGTTCCCACCAATACGCCTCGAGCAGGTGTAACCCCACCCTGCCCACAGAGCATAGCCATCCACATATCCACGATGTCATCAGGAATAGTACTTCCTTGAGTCAGGACCTCTACTCTGTTTTCGACCTGACGGAGAGCTATTCGATCAACTATTTGCTATTTTTGTTCTAAGGCGAGCGCTATTTCATTTGGTTCAGAAGTGGTTTGAGAGTGGTACAAGCTCAATCAACTGGGTCAAATTTTCCACAAAAGGAACGATTTTAGCACAGAAGTGGTTCGCGGAGCGAAGCGCTTCCCGAAGGGAAGTTTTTAAAATAGGGGCGAGCGCTACTTGATTTGGTGCAAAAGTGGATTAGTACAAAAGTGGCGTAATCACTGAAGCTAGCCCAAGCGTTTCATCGGGCGTGCGATGGATATTACCTCGTGTGACACAATCTGTCCCTTGATATTCCGGATCTACTATGTGGATTCTGACCGGTTGAGAATCCAGGGACAATAAAGCCTTCGGTTGTGGTTTTCCCACCATCAACCGCGAACGCTACCTCCCCCACTCCCGTATCCGATGCGATTCGACTCCGCATGGATCAGAATGGCTATCATCGGTCCGATTGGGTGGAATTGAACGTGAGCTGCCGGGCCACAGACCGCTACTTTGATTCATGCGACATATCCTCGATGGTCAGTCACACCACGAGTATATGCAACTGGTCCATGATCAAGTTAACGACCCTCGGCATGAATCCGAAACAATCTAACCTACACAATGGAAGTTCACTAGACTCTAGAGACAGATAACACAGGTGCACCGCATGGAATCTTATTATGGCTCGATAGAAGACACAATACAAACTCAGTGTCAAGGGCCTGTCT
>NW_003211726.1:0-1120 GCF_000006405.1 Perkinsus marinus ATCC 50983
AATGAGATGAACTTGATCTGTGATCTGAACTCTATCCATCTTATCAATGGGGGGCATCAACAGACACCCGATAGCGAATACCGCGTACCTTGATACATGAATATAGGTTGGAAAAATTAATGTGAAAATTTGGTTTCTGTACACGGCCATCCGAATTGGTGTGTAAATGGCCATACAATTAGATGGGAAATTCCTGAACTCAGTAGCTGAGGAAAGCAAACATATATTCCTACTCCAACACTGTGTTCACTCCTGAGCTCAGTAGCTGAGGAAAGCAAACATATATTCCTACTCCAACACTGTGTTCACTCCTGAGCTCAGTAGCTGAGGAAAGCAAACATATATTCCTACTCCAACACTGTGTTCACTCCTGAGCTAAGTAGCTGAGGAAAGCAAACATATATTCCTACTCCAACACTGTGTTCACTCCTGAGCTCAGTAGCTGAGGAAAGCAAACATATATTCCTACTCCAACACTGTGTTCACTCCTGAGCTCAGTAGCTGAGGGAAGCAAACATACATTCCTACTCCAACACTGTGTTCACTCCTGAGCTCAGTAGCTGAGGGAAGCAAACATATATTCCTACTCCAACACTGTGTTCACTCCTGAGCTCAGTAGCTGAGGGAAGCATACATATATTCCTACTCCAACACTGTGTTCACTCCTGAGCTCAGTAGCTGAGGAAAGCAAACATATATTCCTACTCCAACACTGTGTTCACTCCTGAGCTCAGTAGCTGAGGGAAGCAAACATATATTCCTACTCCAACACTGTGTTCACTCCTGAGCTCAGTAGCTGAGGAAAGCAAACATATATTCCTACTCCAACACTGTGTTCACTCCTGAGCTCAGTAGTTGAGGAAAGCAAACATATATTCCTACTCCAACACTGTGTTCACTCCTGAGCTCAGTAGCTGAGGAAAGCTAACATATATTCCTACTCCAACACTGTGTTCACTCCTGAGCTCAGTAGCTGAGGAAAGCTAACATATATTCCTACTCCAACACTGTGTTCACTCCTGAGCTCAGTAGCTGAGGAAAGCTAACATATATTCCTACTCCAACACTGTGTTCACTCCTGAGCTCAGTAGCTGAGGAAAGCAAACATATATTCCTACTC
>NW_003206572.1:0-1117 GCF_000006405.1 Perkinsus marinus ATCC 50983
TTCAGTCTCATACTAGATGCCAACTAATTCTTGACTTTGCGAAATGTAGGAGTTGGTTGTCCGATGCAATAGTGGCTAATTTGAAGTAGGGATGCTCGTTATTTTTCCCAGGGTGAATCACCCTGGGTGATACTGTTCTCAGAAAGCTGGAAGCAAGGGCAGGCACTTTGACACGGAGCGGCAATGCTATAATGATAACCTGTCACGAGACTCGATCACAAATCTCCAACTATGACCGAGCCCTTCGAACACTACAGCAAAAGCTTGACGCGGCTGAAGCCTATCGAGAGGTCAGGAAAGGATCTGTTGGAGAAATGATGGTGACACTGTCGCCTTAGGAAGAGAAGTTGGAGTTTTCTGACTGGCTTAAAACGGTGAAAAGCGAGGAGGAAATACAGGAGTAAGAAATGACAACTGTTGTGGAAGTTAAACTGGTTGTAATCTGGCAGGTACCATGAATACAATCGCAAACGGCGAGATCGAGATAAGCAGCATAGGAAGATGAAGAAGGAGCTCAAGTTCTGACGATGATTAAGCTTACGGCATGCTTGATACGGTTTCTGACCCACTTTGGTTGCGCTTCACTCAAAGTTATCGTCTTGCTTGTTGAGCTTCTCATTATGGAAGGATTCGATATTCGTCGACGTCTGAGCTGGTTGTGAGGTGTAAGCTGTTCATGCGTATGCGTGCAGATTCGTATCATGTACTTCAACACAACCCCCAGGCGCTTATTGATCAGTGATTGACCCTTGACAACAGTTTTGCATATTCTTCATGCTGTCTCGTGCCGTTCTCGCATCTCGATCGCTGGTACCAGCAGCAGTCGTTAGTCGACCTTCAATGGTCCGAGCATTCTCATCTGTTCCGGCCGGATGCCCTGGGGCTATCAGTGGACCTGTTTGCTATGAGGATGATATTGCGCATGTTCAGGTGGGAACTCCATTCAATATAGTAGAAATCAACAAGCGCTTTTACAGGTGAATGATGGGTATAGTAAGAAGTACGCTGATGGTTGGGAACGCATCTTTGGCAAGCCAAAGAGACAAACAAGCTGTCAAGAAATAGAAACCTCCTATGTGATATTGTAACTGTTATATTCATCCTGTTCCTGATCTCT
>NW_003205888.1:0-1098 GCF_000006405.1 Perkinsus marinus ATCC 50983
AGTTCAAACATACACCTAGATTCTGTGAACTATAGAGTGGGGGAGCGTGGACGAGATTTGAGGGTTCATGTCAGCGATTGCTGACTTTTGGTGTCTCGAATATCATATCCATGGCTATTCTGATACAGTTCAAACATACACCTAGATTCTGTGAATTATAGAGTGGGGGAGCGTGGACGAGATTTGAGGGTTCATGTCAGCGATTGCTGAACTTTGGTGTCTCGAATATCATATCCATGGCTATTCTGATACAGTTCAAACATACACCTAGATTCTGTGAACTATAGAGTGGGGGAGCGTGGACGAGATTTGAGGGTTCATGTCAGCGATTGCTGAACTTTGGTGTCTCGAATATCATATCCATGGCTATTCTGATACAGTTCAAACATACACCTAGATTCTGTGAACTATAGAGTGGGGGAGCGTGGACGAGATTTGAGGGTTCATGTCAGCGATTGCTGAACTTTGGTGTCTCGAATATCATATCCATGGCTATTCTGATACAGTTCAAACATACACCTAGATTCTGTGAACTATAGAGTGGGGGAGCGTGGACGAGATTTGAGGGTTCATGTCAGCGATTGCTGAACTTTGGTGTCTCGAATATCATATCCATGGCTATTCTGATACAGTTCAAACATACACCTAGATTCTGTGAACTATAGAGTTGGGGAGCGTGGACGAGACTTGAGGGTTCATGTCAGCGATTGCTGAACTTTGGTGTCTCGAATATCATATCCATGGCTATTCTGATACAGTTCAAACATACACCTAGATTCTGTGAATTATAGAGTGGGGGAGCGTGGACGAGATTTGAGGGTTCATGTCAGCGATTGCTGAACTTTGGTGTCTCGAATATCATATCCATGGCTATTCTGATACAGTTCAAACATACACCTAGATTCTGTGAATTATAGAGTGGGGGAGCGTGGACGAGATTTGAGGGTTCATGTCAGCGATTGCTGAACTTTGGTGTCTCGAATATCATATCCATGGCTATTCTGATACAGTTCAAACATACACCTAGATTCTGTGAATTATAGAGTGGGGGAGCGTGGACGAGATTTGAGGGTTCATGTCAGCGATTGCTGAACTTTG
>NW_003209686.1:0-1307 GCF_000006405.1 Perkinsus marinus ATCC 50983
TCTCAGAACGGACCTGGGCATGCCTTCGTAGCTGCGTTGGTGACCTTTATAAAGCTGGCGGCTTCGGACGCTTTTACAAAGGCTTGAGTGCAGCGATCCTACGAGCATTCCCGGTAGGTGGTGGTCTCTGGAATATCGTTTATTACGGTATGTTTTTCAGCACAACGCTGTAGCATATTCTGTCTATGCTTTGGTCGTAACAGCATTGACTGTGCCGCAGCATGCAGCAGTTGAATAGAGCTTCTCTCATTCCTCTGGCACGTCTGAAGATAGCGATGTGGTTAGGAATTGAAAGAAGAGCGGTAGCGTAAATACTTGATTTTTTATATACTACACAGACTAACGTTTCCCTCGCTGCTTCGTTGCTTCTATTCTTGCTGCTATTATTCGTTCCGCGATTGGTATGGTTTTGGACTATGAAGTTGCTGATGATTCGGATCATTTTTGCCCTCAGTGGCGTGGTGAATTTTGTGGCGCGCGGTAATTTGGAGGTGATGCCATGATGATGTAGTTTCCGTTGTGGAGGGCGTTCGTTGAGCTGACTCGTTCCGACAAACGGTGTGTTTCCGATGATAGTCTTGAAAGATGTAAGATTTGGTCAGTGTGATTGGATGGGGACGTTGAGGAAATGCAAGTTTTGGTAAGATTGCAAGTGGATCATGATGTTGCTACTGTGATGATGGTTACTACGTAAGATGGAAACTCTCCCGGTTTTGAATCTCCTGTGCTTGCTGACGATGGTAGATTCATTACCGTTGAGTAAATCCAATTTTTCCAAGATTTCGTAAGTGTGCTGCTGTCACCATCATCGTGTCACCATGTTTCCTTTTATGTTGCCTATCAGTCACGATACTATTATTGCGCTTTTCTATGGTCCTATTCCCTAGCGGTCACGTTACCACGGAAGGGAATTTTGTCGTCATCTGCTGAACTGTTGTCGTCTGTAGTTCTATGCTGATATATTTCGTGATACCATAATCTCCCGAAATCGCGAGGACGACCAACTGATAGCTATCATTGACTTGAGTTGTAATCTGGTGCCAGTTCCACAGTGCGGTGTTTTCTCTTTGCTGGATGGGCTCATTTCGCCGCGTCTTCGAGAGGAGTACATTGATAGTTGGGCGAGCTCTGCGGCTGCTTAGAGTGAGTTGGGAATTGACAAATTTGTGGTATTGAAATACGCGGAAATTCCGTTCAGGTTGCGTTCTTGTCAATCGCCTTATTGTCCTGTGGAGCACTACAACGAGTCGCCTTTAAGCGAATAGCTTATCCTCTGGGACGGTAGGCGTCGCTGTTATTGTGGTCGT